>NC_069008.1:12125046-12139901 GCF_001194135.2 Octopus bimaculoides | reverse complement strand
CTCTAGTTTTTCACCCTGGAATGAGATAGAAGTTGTTTCCTGTTTGTTTACAGTCTTTATTGCACCTGAACATCTGCCACAAACAAAAACTAACTTGCTAGTTAACCTGCCTTTGATGTTGCTGCACCTCTTATGTGTCCATAGCTTGCACCTGGTACATCTTATAGAGTTACTACCTACTCCTTTTCTACATACTGAGCAGGGCCATCTACCTGAAGGGGTTTGAATGAATTGACCCCAGTACGTTTTTTGTTTTGTTTAAAGCCTGGTACTTATTCTATTGAGCTTTTTTGCCAAACTGCTAAGTCACAGGGATGTAAACACACCCGGCTGTCAAGCTATGGTGGCAGGACAACAAAGACACACACACATATATAAATACATATATACGACAGGCTTCTTTCAGTTTCTGTTTGACAAGGCTTTCGTTGACCTGAGGCTATAGTAGAAGACACGTGCCCAAGCTGCCATGCAGAGGAACTGAACCTGGAGCCATATGGTTGGGAAGCAAGCTTCTTACCACACCACCATGCTGATCAACATCAGCACACTGTAATCTTTCTATCTGGTTTATAATATTGTTATGTTGTTACATGTGTTTTATATATTTACACATGATTGGGACCATTTAAGGTGACTACATGTTCAATGCCAGGGACAGTTATTTGATATGTCACATGGATGACTGGATGATGTTGATGAACTCTGATATTCAGCTATAACAGATATCTCAAGATTTGAACTTACTGTTGCGGATTTAATCAATGATTGTGAAAAAGACTGACTACTAAGAAATGAACAAAAGACAATACTTTAATTATTCAATAATTTTAGATATTTTTCTACACAAGATATCTCTCATTGGTATGGTCTTGAAAAGCATCAAAGTTGTGTAATGGTGTTGTTGCAGAAAAACCAAATGGATGGTTGTACAGACATTCATCTAAATTGGACTTCTTCATTTCATCATGACTTCCGCTTATTGTTTTTTATCAAATTCAATTACATTGCCATAACTGATATTATTTTTATTATATTAATATTATCATGATAACTATTCATGATCAATGTGGAAGTTGAAAAATTGATTACAAAAATAATAGCATTTATATTTATTAGTCAACAATATAAGAATGAAAGTAATGAATACATTAATGAATGGAAGTATTGAAACTTATGCTTCAGGTCTACCAAAAGAACAACTCACTGAGAAACTCACATAAAATTTTATTTTTACTGAAATTTGAGACAAACTATTCACATTTATATGTCAAAGTAAAATCTTATAAGTCTTGAATTAAAATCTTATATATATATATATATATATATATATATATATTTACAGGATGGTGTTTTCTTTAGTAAAATTGTTTCAACACATAACTTTCACCTAAAGACAGTAGCTGCCATATCTTCATTCAACTGAAACAGTTAGAACATTTCAGTAGCTAAGTTTTAATGACCATGGTTATATTGCTTCTTTGATTGAGTAGAATTCTGCTGGTAGGTGGACATCATCATTTAACTTCTGTTTGCCATGCTAGCCAGGCTCCATGTCTGTTTTGGCGTGGTTTCTATGGCTAAATGCCTTTCTCATTGCCAACCACTTTACAGAGTGTGTGGGATGCTTTTACACAATACTAGCATCAGTGTGTTTATGTGGTGTCTGCATGGGTGTTATTTACGTGGCACTGGCACCCACAAGCCTGCAAGATTAGGATTACTCAGCTGAAGAGGAATGTAGGGGACATGCCTGTATGCAAGGACAGCCACAATTTTACTTGGTTTGATGTGCCTTCTCATGCACAGCAAATCACTAGAAGTCTCTGTCTCTTATCATCCTCTCTGTAAGGCCTAACATCTGAAGAACCTTTCTCACTACTTCATCTCACATCTTCCTGAGTCAACCCCTTCCATACATTCCCTCCACAATTAGAGATTGGTATTTCTTGATGTAGTTGTCCTCATCTATATGCTACATCTAATGCCTCACGTACCCAGTTTTTCTCTCAAATCAGTTGCTCTGTTGTACATGCACACTGACACTACCCATCCAGCAGAGCATGCTGGCTTCATTTCTTTCAAGCCTTCAATATCCTTTTGTTACTAACAAAGGTATTAGCTCTCTCAGCATTTGTTAGTTTATGATGGAATCTGTTTGGATACAGGTTTCCTTGTAGCACACTTTTTGTTTACTGTTATTATTGCTGAGATCAAGTCTACCAGTGCCTTTATTGATTGTTTTTAATAAATATTGCCTGGACTACAACATCACAGGCAAAGTTTACATCTAAGAGAGTATTATCTTTTGGATGACAAGAGCCAACTTAGGTGGTACTCAGTATGAAATGAGACAGTCATAGGCGGTGAGTTTCTGAAATCTACTGAAGTCAACAAAAGTCGCATCTTGTACTTCTGGTGCTTAATTATAATGTACCAAAAGGTGAAACTTTGCTGTTTCACTTCTCCAAATCTTCCCATACTGCAAACACTACTAAATCCTGTAAATCCTCACAATTTATTGAGTGCAACATTATGATGTAGGAGCTGCAGAATTGCAAAGAGAATTTGGTAATCACAAAGTTATAATGACTAACAGGATTTATCTTTCATTGTTGGTGTAATGTTATATTTCTGAACCATGGACTGCAACCTGGCTGGGGCACCATCTTGAAGAATTTTTAGTTGAATGAATCAACCCCTGTACATTTGAGAAAGTTTTGGATAAAATCCCCACATAACTTTTATATTTGGGGTGGGGGTTGAAAATTTATTTATTCTACAAATAAAAAAGGTTTTTCAAAATGAAAATCGTTTATCATTTTTTGCTCCACTTTGTTCCAAAGTAATGTACCTAGCAGTAACTTTTTATTTCAAGATTTTCTTAACATATTGTCCTGAATAATTTCATTCAGAGATGACTAGTAAATATATATTTGGACGAAAATATACCTTCAATGTACTCCGAAGTATCTGTCACTTATTTCTAACTGGAAATACTTTGTTCATAATGTTATTCCCGTTTTCTATCATTAACTATCATTTCTTTCAGTAACTTCATAATACATCATAACTGATCCAAAATAGTTAGCGTATATACAGATTCAAAATAAATGATAAGAAAATATTTTGGAAATTGAAAAAAGTGTATGTTAAGAAAATTGTTGCTATACGCGTAATAATAGAGTTAGGGTCAGGGCTTTACGTTTTAGGGATAAGCTTAGGGTTAGGGTTTAAGGTAAGGACTTACAGTTAAGATTTGTTGTTAGCACTTAAGATTACGTTTAAACAGAAATTGGAGAATTTAAAAAAAATTTGAATCTGTGCAGTTTTTTTGAGTATTGAAATTACATATGTTCAAAACACAACTGAAAAAATGTTTTTAAAAAATTATCAACTTTGTCCGAATCTTCGCTTTCCAAAAGATTTATTACAAACCAAATAAATTGCTTTGCGAGATTTGGTAACAGCAACAATTGCCTTGTGTCTAAGACAACGTTGCTGTATCGCTGAGGGATAATTGTTCAGTATAGGGAATTTAAAAAAGTAAATAAAAATTAAGGGGGAAATAACTAGTAAAGGGACATGAATAAGTCAACTTGCAGTTAAACAACAAACACTTTTTTTTTTAAACATTTTGTGTGTGAACGTCCTTATTTGCAGGACGAAGAAACTTGCTTTCACCAATTTCCACTACTAGCGGTAGCCCATTATCATCAACACCGCCGATTTCCCTTGGGTTTTGTTGAAGCCAAACGTCGCATACTTCACAGCAGAAATTACACCAATCTACGACTGTTTATGGAACACTTATGCATATCTTCTTGTGACATATCGCGTGACCAGCAATAAATGATCAAAACGATATTGTACAGTGAAATATGGCTTCTTTCGAAGAATGAACGGTGACGAAATGATTTCCTCCTTATACAAACCTTACAGACCCACATTTTCCCATCAATAGCGTCACCACTCGTAGTGAGGCCACATGGTAAATTACGATTTTCGCAAGTGTACATATGCATAATTAGTCGATGCCGTGTCAAGCACTGAAAAATCTTGTCTCCTGATTCGGCTAATTGAGTGATAATCCAAGATTGATTCACAGTTGAGGACATATTTCTCTGTAAGTAAACAATGAGAACCTAGGTATCTCCCTCTTAATCTTTATTTACGTTTTCAAATCACCTATACTGAACAATTACTAGAAAATGAGGTACTAACTTGTGGGATACAGGTGTCCCGAAATATTGTTTTAACGATATGAGGGGCCCGACAATATCCTCTGTGAATTTTTAATTGTTTTTAATCCAGTTTTTTTTTACAAAGTTTATTATATTTGTTCATTTTATTGTGATATATGACAGAAATAATTATAAAACAATAGACTTAATATGTTCAGTTTATTGTATCGTTAAGTCAATATTTTGGGACCCTTGTATCCCACTAGTCCAAAAAATAAATGCGATCTTTGTCATCAGCATGCCAGACTTACACCTGCGTAGAAAATCTGAGAAAACTCTAGCGCTTGGAAAGCAGTTATAAATATTCACGCATCCTCGACATAGTAATTAAGTTATAGATGAGATTATTTACAGCAAAAGATTTTGTCTTCTCACGTATACTCCATACGCATGCGCAATGGCTATACTTCGCGCCAAGTTGCGATACCCAACTGTTGTGATGTTTGATTCATCTTTCTCATCTACTTCACTCATTTTAACAACTTTTGTAAAATATTTCTCAACTACTGTACAATTATAACAATATCATTTATCAGACATTTGTGTAAGTATTATGTCTGTTAATATTTGTTGGCACTACTGACTTTTCAACCACTTTGAAGACAAGAAAAATTTTGGTAATTTTCTATTTGACGTTCGTAAAATCATAGAGATCCAAAAAGTTATTTCAATAAAACATTTCATGATTATAAATGATATACACTGCGAACAGCGAGTAAAGATTTTAGACTTATTTTGAGTAGAGTGTCGCTTTCGGCACATGTGAGAATTCGTCAACAATTCATGGCAAGCACACCAAGCAATACAAATTGCTGAATCTAACAAATATCGAACCAGTGTCGTAATTGTATGTCTTTCATTGATTATCTGCTGATCTGTAAATATTTCGTTGGGATTCACAATAGAACAAGGAGCAACAGTGAATCCGCAAGATATGCTAATCGAGTTGAAATGAAATTGAAACTAAAACTTGATTTTACGAATGTCAAATATGAAATTACCAATTTTTTTTTTTTTTTTTTTTTTTTTTTTTTTTGCTAGTCAGCAATCGATGTTACTTTTGTATTTTCGAATGAAAAGTTCCTTATTTTCTATCACATTGTTTAAGATTAGTGATTTAACATATTTATACAATAATTTGACAAATCAGCTAGTAAATTCTCGATTATTCTCTCATAATGTTTGATTGTATGGAAATCTACGTGATTATTGGATGAGGGATTTTCGTGGATGGAATGAGAGTTACTAGGAGGATAAAGTACACTCTGTTCTTTCTTGTCGTACATCATCAACTTGAAGGGCGAAAAACTTCGTTAAGATTAACTTTCTTTCTGAGACACTAACAACGCAACCACATCTTCTTCTGTCACTTCTTCAATCTCTACATGATTTATAAGTATTGCAGTGTCTTTCTAAATTTGGTATTGGCTTGTAGAAAACTTGTAAAACCATGAATACGGTTTGGCCATATATTTTTCCCAGCATCATTCAGAGTTAAGGATTTCACTTCGTCCTCCATAACTCATCTGTTATCGCAGCATCTTTCAGAAGTTTGTAACTGTAGGTTTATCTTGCCGATTACTTTCATAAGTTACTTGTAAGCTCTTCTCAGATATACTTTGAAATTAGCTATCAATTACTCCTTGATCATTGACTGGAACAAAAAAAAAAAAAAAAAAAAAGAAACCTTGTACTCTTGGGGATGCATTCTACTCTCATATCAGCAGTTCATCTGAGTTCAGTAAGCGTAAAAGAAGCAATACTGTACCTTTTTACAACAGGACAGAAAATATTTGTAATCCAATCTTTGAACAGGTTTCGTTATCTATGCCTTCTGATTTGAACACCAAATCAAAAGTAAATTAAGCGTTGTGTAACCCTTGGAAGCCTTTGGATTTTCATATCACCAGTGGGGATGGCGGCGGTTAAATCCTGATGTTGATTTTTGTTCTTGAGAAGTAAAAGTTCAAGCATGAGCCTCTAGAAAAGTGCAGTTTCATCAACATCGTATAACCATCTCTATTATGTAGCCCCGTTCAGTAATCATCTCCCACCACATTAGTTGCTCAGAATAATTAGTAGCAGCTTCACTAGAATACGTTGTGCGCGCTTCTTAAACCTCCCAAACCAACCTTTACCAGCCAGTAAAGGTTTTTCATTTGAAGTTTCACCTTCCTTTTTCTGCAAATTGTCATATAAATTTTTGGTCGCTACTTCTATGGTACCTTTTTATATTTCAAAAATAGCAGCTGAAATACTCTGTTCCAACGTACTATATGCAACATTAACGTGATTGTTTTCATCTTATATAACATATATGTACGGTTTTCATGTTGTGCAAAACATTTACATTCAGTTATGCGACAAAGATTGTTTACATGTAATTATTGGATGTCGTTGTCACTTCCTGCTAACTTAAAAGAAAAAAACCTAACGTGCATATTAACTATAATGCTAGCCCTGAAACGTATAGGTCATCGATTATTATTTTACTGTGTAATGGATTTTAATTTGCTGCGAATTGGATACACTCTTTGATAGAAACGAAACTACCAATAATGGGGAATAACTTTGCTTTCCTGAATTACTGAAGTGACTAAATAAATTCTTTTGACTGCGGCCATGCTGGAGCACCGCCTTTAGTCGAGCAAATCGACCCCAGGACTTATTCTTTGGAAGCCTAGTACTTATTCTATCGGTCTTTTTTGCCGAACCGCTAAGTTACGGGGTCGTAAACAAGCCAGCATCGGTTGTTAAGCGATGTTGGGGAGACAAACACAAACACACACACACACACACACACATGCACATACATATATATATACGACGAGCTTCTTTCAGTTTCCGTCTTCCAAATCCACTCACAAGGCTTTGGTCGGCCCGAGGCTATAGTAGAAAAGACACTTACCCAAGGTGCCATGCAGTGGGACTGAACCCGGAACCATGTGATTGGTAAACAAGCTACTTCCCACTACATTATCATTACAGATAAGATTTTTAAAACTGTTTTCATTTCTCAATATCATTCTTTCATCTTTTACTTGTTTCAGTCATTACACTGTGGCCATTCTGGGGCACTGCCTTGAAGTTTTTGGTTGAATGAATCGACCCCAGTACTTATTTTTTAAGCCTGGTACTTATTCTAAAATCGGTCTCTTTTGCTGAACACATCAACACCAGTTGTCAAGCGGTGATGGGGGACAAACACAGACACATACACATAGATACATACATATATATATAGACACGATGGGCTTCTTTCAGTTTCTGTCTACCAAATCCATTTACAAGACTTTGGTTGGCCTGAGGCTATAGTAAAAGACACTTACCCAAGGTGCCGCGTAGCAGGACTGAACCCGGAACCATGTGGTTGTGAAGCAAGCTTCTTACCACACAATCATATTTTATTAACTTATTTAGCTAACATTCTTGAAACTAAGATATCTCTTAGGCGGAATTCAGGTTTAAGCTCCCCATATAACTCCTCATAACTTTTTCAGTTTTTGGAATTTTCAGATAATTTTTGCGAATTTGTGTTCTATACACAGGAATTCATACAACTATACACACATATATATATATATATAAAATAATTTTTAAACCCTCCCCCCATAAATCCTAAAAGTTCCACTCTTTTTCGAATTTTTAAATTTTTAATCAGAGTTTAAAATACTAACAGTTCAAATTTTTTACTTAAATCCAGCAATAGACTACCCTTGGGGTACATCATCATTCCGTTAAATGTGTTTATTGAGAGAAAGATTTTGAAAAACATCAATACATGCCAGAGTGACACAGAAACAAGGAAGGTAGCAGGTGGTTGTGAGATGTGCTAAAAACAACAGCTAAATCGCCCTTAAATCATACACGTTTTCTTTTTACATAATCATATGAACTCCTGTGTGTAGAACTGTGTGCTTAAACAAGGATTCTGTCTATTCTTATTTAAAAGGAAACATAATTCATAATTATTTATTTGAAAGTTTTCAGAAGAGAAGAAAAAGAAGAATGTTCGAGAGTAGTTCCTCATGTAATTATTAAAAAAAAATTTACTCATTTCGTTTCAATAACTCAAGAAAGCCAAAATATTTTCTTACATTCCTTATTATTATTGGTTTCATTTATAAAGGAACCACTTCAGGCTAAGATTATCATTTTCATGTGTATTAAATTATGTTAAGGACATAAATACTTATGTGATCAGTATCATTCAAATATGGAAAAATTTTTCAATAATTCCACTTGCATAGTTTGCTTATAACATTGTGTGACACAATTTTCGTCCTTGGATAGCAACTGTTATTTCCTATGGCTAATATTTTCTTCAATTTTTGCTTTTGTTACATTTATTCAAAGAATCCTTCTTCTCAACACATGGCTATGCCCATCATTAGAGATACACATATTGTCAGCCACTAAGGGACATGCTCAAGTGGTTAAGGTTAAGTAAATGACAAGAAAACTTATGGTATTGAACAGAATATTTGCTATAATGATATTTCTGCTTCAGCAACTCAGCACTGAATCTGTCTGAAATGTAATGGAAAAAATAGGTCAGTTTCAAAAATGATGTTCAGGTGACAAAAGCAAAGTTTGAAGGGAATAGCAGTCATTTCCTTTGATTTCTTGATGGAAGCAAGTAGAAAATATAATTTACTGACCAAAGACAAAAAAAAAAAAATTAAATTTTGTCACACAGTGTAATTAATTCAGCCAATTTAGTTATATCATGTCAGTAATAAATCTTATGTTAAGGTAAACATTAATGTTCGTAGAAAACATACAGAGACCTACATACTTCAAGGTCAGTGCTCAACTTCATGCTTAAATATTTCATTTCATTCATTGGTTGTTCCCTATTTTACAGGAAATGGGAAATGGGCAGATCTCCATGATATCTAAATCAAGAAGATGAACCATAATAGATTATAACCATTTGTCAGCATCTAAGAATTTACCGAGGATTAATATGGAGAACATTAAATATTTGGACACTTTTAACACAACTGTTTTTAACAATATTGATACTTTTACACAGTCAGACAGGGATGAAGAACTTGTTAACAAAAATATTCCTGAATATAGCTGTGAGATTTGTAAGAAACTATTCTCTTCAGAACATGAAGTTTTCACACACAAAGAAATACACAACAGGGAAAAAACTTTTTGCTGTCAAATATGCGGAAAATATTTTCTCAAGAACAGTGATTTAACAAAACACAAAAGGATACACACTGGAGAGAAACCTTTCTGCTGTGAAATATGTGGTAAATCATTTTCAGATAATTCTACTCTTGTAGTTCACATACGTAGTCACACTGGAGAGAAGCCCTATCATTGTGAAATTTGTGGGAAATATTTTCTCAAGAACAGTGATTTAACAAAGCACAAGAGAATCCACACTGGAGAAAAACCTTTCCACTGTGAAATTTGTGGGAAATCTTTCACTCAAAATTGTACGCTTGTACTACACACTCGGAGTCATACTGGAGAAAAGCCTTTTCATTGTAAAATCTGTGGAAAATCTTTCATCTCCAATAGCGATTTAACAAGACACTGTAGAATACACACTGGAGAAAAACCCTACAACTGTGAGATGTGTGGAAAATCATTCGCTAATAACTCTCTTCTTGTTGCTCACAAAAAAATACATACTGGGGAAAAACTGTTTAATTGTGAAATATGTGCCAAAACATTTATCACTAACAGTCTATTGAAAACACATAAAAAAATACATGCTGGTGAAAAACCTTTCCACTGTGAAATTTGTGGTAAATCATTTGTCCATAACACTGATGTGAACAGACATGTAAAAATACACACTGGAGAGAAGCCATATCATTGTGAAATATGCGGGAAAGCTTTCACTCAGAATTCTAGTCTTTTAGTTCACAAACGTAGTCACACTGGAGAGAAACCATTTCGTTGTGAAATATGTGAGAGATATTTTGTCACTAAAAGTGATTTAACGAAACATAGAAGAACACACACTGGAGAAAAACCGTATCACTGTGAAATGTGTGGAAAATCTTTCGTTTACAACTCTCTTTTTGTGGTTCACAAAAGAACACACACTGGAGAGAAACCATATTGTTGTGAAATCTGTGGCAAATCGTTCGTCCAGAATACGGATCTAAGCAGACACAAAAGGATCCACACCGGGGAAAAACCCTTCTACTGTGAAATGTGCGGGAAATCATTCTCTGATAATTCTAACCTTGTTGTTCATGAACGTACTCACACAAAAGAAAAACTATATCATTAAATACCGTATCTCGTGTCTTGCATACTTTTTGTCTAAATTGGTGTACATTTAAAACAGAAATGAAGAAAAACACGTTTGTGGGGTGTTTCTTTTTATAATGCAAATCAACAAGATACTGCTTTCTCCCATGTGATAAGTGATTTTGAAAGGTTTTTTTTTCTTAATTTCAGATACAGGGAATATAGAAAAGGGTCAAAGTAAAGATATAACATCAAAAGAGAAGAAAGAAATAGCGAAACTACTGGGAGAAGGGGATACAACAATTGTAATTTCTAAAAAGCTAAATAGAGATCACAGAACAACAAAAACAACAGGTATAAAACATTGAGAGAGTAAGAGTAAGGAAGAAAACAAGTTTCAAGAACACCACAGATAGAGATAAGAGAAAACTCAACAGAATTATGTGCACAGAAAGTGAGTTAGCCAGCAAACAAATCTTCAGAGAAGCAGGAATCTCTAACATACAAAGGAGAAAGCGTAACACAATGCTAAAAGAAATAGGCAAAGTCATAAATTTCACAAAATTGCTTCCTTTAAATAAAGTACAGAAAGAAAAAAAAAGTGATTGGGGATCTACAATAGTATTGTAAGGGCCCTTGAAAACATTTTGCTTTTGTTACATGTATTTGTATTTATTGCAAAAAAACAGCTGGGGTTCTTTCTCTAACATTCTACATAGTTCAACCTACACAAAGTAATGTTTGAAAAAAAACGAAATAGGAATTTCGAACTGAAAGCAGCTTCTATAAAACTAGTTTTAAAATATTGAGTGACTATAGGGGCCCACCAGAATAAAATAGTAATCAAAGGGATCCATAGATAAAATTGGTTGAGAATCCCTGCATTAAACAAATGTAGACATATACTGGAGGAAAATTTTATTGAGATGATTTATTAAAAACATTCTCTATATCTGGAAGGAAAAGAATGGTGGCTCTTAAGAAACAACTGATAGTTTTTATTGTGTTATAATAATTTCATCATTATTTGAACCCATTACCTACCAGTCATCTCATGAGATCGCTTAAAAATTACAAATTTCGTAATTATCTGTCAATATTTACACATATCTAACCTTTTTGCTATATCTACTAGGTATATTTCTCTGATATTCAAATGAGGTTAGCTAATTTTTCACCCAATATCTTGCTCATTTCCATTTAAAATGTTATTTTGATCATTCCAGCGTGTTTCTAAGGCTGTTTTATGCTAGAAATCAAAGTTTCATAAAAAAAGGAATAGAATTATGGGAGGTAATGGGTTAATGTTTGTTTTCCCATGTTTGATTGTGTCAGATGAGACTATGTTGAGGCAGAGTTTTTCACAGCTGGATGCCTTTCTTGATGTCAAACCTCAACTGTTTCCAGGTAAGGTAACAATCCCCCAGTTTACTGAAACGATGAACAGCCCAAACATGATAATGTTGAGAACTAGAAACAAATGATGCTATTTGTATGGAGAGTGAGCTTTTTGCTTGCAAACTGTTAAATATCAATAAAATTCAACAAGCCTGAACTGCAAGCTGACAACACCTTCTGTATGAAGAAAGGGGCTTTTGTTACACTTAATTCCAAAGCAAAATTCTTAGCCACACAGTCATTCGTGTGCAACAGGTTTATAAGGATAAAAGATAAACATCCTTTCTGAGTTATATATACACATAGTGTAGAGGCGCAATGGCCCAGCGGACTTGCAGTCAGGATCGCGGTTTCGATTCCCCGACCGGGCTTTGTGAGTGTTTATTGAGCGAAAACACCTAAAGCTCCGCGAGGCTCCAGCAGGGGATGGTGGCGAACCCTGCTGTACTCTTCCACCACAACTTTCTCTCACTCTTACTTCCTGTTTCTGTTGTGCCTGTAATTCAAAGGGTCAGCCTTGTCACGCTGAATATCCCCAAGAACTACGTTAAGGGTACACGTGTCTGTGGAGTGCTCAGCCACTTGCACTTTAACTTCACGAGCAGGCTGTTCTGTTGATTGGATCAACTGGAACCCTCGACGGAGTGCCAACAACAACAACAATACACATAGGGCCAGTTTCCATGGAGCGTATATTCTCCCCAGAAGGGATACCAGTCCATTGCAGGATTACTCATTTTTGCCAACTGAGTGGACTGGTGCAATGTGAAATAAAGTGCCTCACTCAAGAACATAATGCGTTGCTCAATACAGGAATCAAAAACACAATCTTGTGATCATGAGTCCAACACCCTAACCACTAAGCCATGCACCTCCACATATATTTATAGTAAAAGGGTAAAGACTCCCTTTAGTCATGACTGACCATGAGATTGCACCTAGAAAGTTCCACTCTGAGACACAAGTCCAGGCAAGGTTGCTTATGGAAGACCAGCAGTCACTCATGCATACCAGCTGCCATTCTCCACACCACTGACGTTATCCAAGGGCCAATACAGCTTGACACTAGTGACATCGCAATTCATTTCTACAGCTGAATGAATTGCAGCAACATGAAATGGAAGGTCTTGCTCAAGAACACAACACACAGTCCGGTCTGAGAATTGAACTCACAACCTGACAATTGTAAGCCTGACACCCTAACCACTGAGCCATATGCCTTCAACAGCCTTGTTTGTAGCATCAATTGTAATTTGTCTGTTTACGGGTGGTCAACATTATTTAACCCTTAGCATCTTTTATCTTTTATATTAAACTGTGGCCATGCTGGGGCATTGCCTTGAATTTTTTTTGAGTCGAATGAATCGACCCTCCCCCCAGTGCTTATTTTTTAAGCATGGTACTTATTCTGTCAGGCTCTTCTACCGAACCACTGAATTATGGGGACATAAACACACCAGCACTGGTTAAGCAGTGATGGAGAGACAAACACAGACATAAAGACACACAGACACACATAGGTATATATATTTATATAGTTGAAATTTACAGGAAAAGAAAAGACAGGAAAGTGAGAAAGTCCTTTATATTTTGAGCCTATGTTCTTCAACAGAAAGGAATATGAGGAAATAAACAGAGAGAGAATAATATATGTAGTAAATAAAACATTTATCAGGAAATGAAGCACACTCTATTCTTTAGAGTGCTTCATTTTTGTTTTAATTATATATATATATAATATATATACATGCATACGACATTTCTAGATCCAGTTTCTGTCTACCAAATTCACTCTCAAGGCTTCTTTCAGTTTCCTTATTTCTTTACTGCCCACAAGGGGCTACATGCAGAGGGGACAAACAAGGGCAGACAAACGGATTAAGTCGATTATATTGACCCCAGTGTGTAACTGGTACTTATTTAATCGACCCTGAAAGGATGAAAGGCAAAGTCGACCCTGGTGTAATTTGAACTCAGTACATAGCGGCAGGCGAAATACCGCTAAGCATTTCGCCTGGCGTGCTAACATTTCTGCCAGCTCGCCGCCTTTCAGTTTCCGCCTACCAAGTCTACTCACAAGGCTTTCTTCAAGGTGGTGCCCCAGCATAGCCTAATGACTGAAACAGACAAAAGATAGAAGATAATTTATAAACGAATAATTGTCCAAATCATTGTTCATAAAGATAAGTCAGGAAGCAGATGGCATCAACATCAAATATTTAGTCTTCAGCCATGAGATAAAATAAATTTCCCATCTTCTGACAAGGTGTTCAGCATTCTCTTGTTTATTGGCAGTAAAGATAACATGATAACTAGAGATGTCTATACTGGAGATAATCAATTTCAAGACATTAACCCTTTAGCATTTGGATTATTTTGTCAAATATAATGCTTATTTATTCATATTGTTTCAAGCTAATCAGGTATCTTGTAGCTTGTTTATTTTTAGAATGTCATTGTAGGTTAGGTGTGAGGTGCTGGATCTGGCCAGTTTGAACATAAAACAAGTAGAATATTTTGATAGGAGATGACTGGTTTAAATGCTAAAGGGTTAAGTGATGTTTGCATGATAAAGAATGACTGGGGAATTTTTAGTGGTATCTTGATGTTCTACCAATAAAATTTCTCCACATATTTTATTTAAGGCGGAAAGCTGTCAGAAACGTTAGCATGCCGAGCGAAATGCTTAGCGGTATTTCGTCTGCCATTATGTTCTGAGCTCAAATTCCGCCGAGGTCGACTTTGCCTTTCATCCTTTCGGGGTCAATAAATTAAGTACCAGTTATGCACTGGTGTTGATGTAATCGACTTAATCCCTTTGTCTGTCCTTGTTTGTCCCCTCTATGTTTAGCCCCTTGTGGGCAATAAAGAAATAAAAATTTCTCCGCACAAGAAGAATCAGTGTTAGTAGTCATATTGAAAGCCAGAGAAACAACAAAAAATTGGAGAGTTGAATACTTCTTGAAATTCGAAACAATACAAAGGTTG
>NC_069008.1:12122462-12125036 GCF_001194135.2 Octopus bimaculoides | reverse complement strand
TCTTAAATTGTTGTTCACTAATTTTGGTGTTAAGCAAAGATTCCAATAAAAAGAAAACAAAAGGTGGGGAGGGGTCGACAAAGAGAAAAGGTAATAATTGTCTCTATCATCATCAACATTTAACAGCCATTTTCCATGCTGGCATGGGTTGGACAGTTTGACAGGAGGTGGCCAGCTGGAGAGCTGCTCAGGCTCCATTGTCTATTTTGGTTTGGTTTCTATAGCTGGATGCCTTTCCTAACACCAACCGCTTTACAGAATGTACTGGGTGCTTTTATGCAGCATCGGCATGAGCACTTTTATGTTCCACTGGCATAGGTGGTTTTTACATGGTGCCAGCACTCATGGGCCCACAAGATTAGGATCACTCAGATGAAGAGGGACATAAGGGACATGGCTGTATGCAAGGACAACCACTTAATCATTCTAATTAGGCTATCATATTACAATGAATCTTGAGGCAAAATATTCGATACAGAAAGAGGCCAGACTCCCAGAGATGCTCAGCTAAGCTATATGAAGTTCAGAAGTAGTCAGCTAAGCTACATGATTTTCATACTCATAGTCTTATGCTGATGTCAAATGTAATATTACTTTTCACTGACTTTTCTCCAGGATGGAGGACCACTGTTGAGAGACACAAGAGAAGACTTCAACAGTAGACCAGTGAGTATAGATGTGTTGGTGATCACTGAGAAGGGAGAAAGACTTGAGGTAATGGAAGTAACAACAATAGGCAGCTAACTTTCAAATGCAGTCATTGTTCTTTAAAATGAGACACATTGCAGAGCATTTCTAAAGATCATGACAGATTCCCGTAGAGAATGAATGATTGAAGATTTGGATAATTTGGACTAAATATGGAAGGCATAGTTTTAGGGAAATGAAAGATACACTAACAAGACTGTTAGTTTCTGGTATTTGGAGAGGTTTTCACCTTTAGATTGGTCAGGAAGAAATGTTTTGCATTGTGGTGTTGGACAAAAATGTTGAAATCTCCACAGAAATACATTGCTTACATGTCAATGTTGCTTGAATTGTCTTATGGATTATATAATTATGCAGACAATATTTTAGTGAGAACAAAAATACCAGGTAACATTTTAAAATTATCTTCAACTCATTGTCAATAGCAGACAAAACTTTCAACAATTCAGTTATTACATTTCATAAAGAAAATAACATTAGGTTGGAAAGAAAGTTCTCACGTGTTTTTAACATGATCACTTTGAAGGTACTTTTTTAACTAGACACATGGAAGTTGTTTTCTATGATGGAGTGTTAAACCAAAACAAAACAGTTCATGCAGAGAAGTATTGTCATTAATTGGAGACACTGCACAAACATTAGCAGAAACAGCATCCATCATTGGTCAGTCTTAAAAAACGTGTACTTTTACAAGATAATGCAAGACCACATATTACTCAAGGCACCCAGGAAAAGATTGTGGCATAAAATATGTATGTTTTGCCTCATCCTCCTACTTACCTGACATTGCTCCATTTGGCTATCATTTAGAAGGAAAACACTTAATTAATTGCGAAGAGGTTAAAAATGATATTGAGTGTTTCTTGGCTTTGAAACTTGAAGAACTCGGAGCGAAGTTTGAATCAGTGATTAGAGTTAAATTGCTGGCAGAAGAATACACAGAAAACACAAAATGCATACTGATAGACAGGGAAAGACATGCTAAATTGATGGAATTATTTGGTTCGAACAGTGAGCCATTAGGACTGGAGGTGGAGTATGATACCCTACCTCCAGTTGTAGACTATGAAGAATTAACATCATATACAAACTGGTAAAAAAATGTAAGTAAATTTTAATATCATATAACAAAAACAGATAAAAAGTTATAACATCAAAAAAAGTTAAATGTAACCACTGGGGAGTAGGGCTCAGGTGGCCATTTCACCATCTATATATATAAAAATGAGAATGTGTGTCTGTTTGTCTGTCTGTCTGTGTGTGTGTGTGAATCCCTAAAACTCGAGAACTACGCAACCATTTTCATTCAAATTTTACACATGCCTAACTTAGGGTTCCAGTTGTGTTTTAGTAAAAAAAAAATTTTAACTTCTTGCAGAGTTCGAGCCCACGGCAACATAATATCTCCTCCACTATTTAAGTATTACGTGTCAAAAGTGAAACAAAAACACTCATGTCAAATACTTTCACTTTAAAAATAAAACTATTCCACTAACTGAAACAATCACATTTCAATACTGTAATGACGGATACTTTCACAGAGAGAAAAAGAGAGAGAGAGAGATGTATATGTATACATATAGATGTATATGTATACATATAGATGTATATGTACACGTTATTCCACTAACTGAAACAATCACATTTCGATACTGTAATGACAGATACTTTCAGAGAGAGAGAGAGATGTATATGTATATGTACACGTATATGCATAGATATATATATAGATATAGATCTATATGCATACATGCATATGTATACATATGTGTAGATGTATATATATATAGATGTACATGTAATATGTACACATATACATATATATACATGCATACAGATATCTATACATATATACACCCATCACAC
>NC_069008.1:12118863-12122452 GCF_001194135.2 Octopus bimaculoides | reverse complement strand
AAGTAAATGAGACTCATCTTTGCCTCCACTGATTCACTTGCAAAGTGTTGAGTAAAATTATTTCGTTGCAGACCTCCTTTGAGTCATTTTATTATCACTGCGACACACATAGTCCCCAGTTGGTAACATTCATTTCAAGGCCTTCCTAGATGAGAGACTGGCATTCCACTTAATGTCTATGTTCCATGCTGGCATGGATTGGAGAGTTATTAATGTAGAAATATGGTATCATAGCTACTAATAGTTGAGGGTTGCATAGTCTAGACGGCGTTTTTAGATTTCATTATTCTCTTTAACCCGGGCAAAGCTGGGTATTTCTGCTAGTTTATTATATAATTCATTCATTTATGTTTTATGTCCCCACTTTGTATTGTATTGTCTATCCTTATGCTGTCCCTTCTGTGTGGCCAATAAAGAAATACACTCAGCAAGGCATGCTGTTTGGGCCAGTCCTGCAGAGATAACGAAATACGTCATCATAACACATTTGAAAGTTATCACACTGTTATGATTTTGTACTTGTATAGATTCACTCATGGCTATATAAGATAATGGTTCCATAGAATAATATTTGACATTCTATAGTTATTCATTTATATGAATGCGTACATGTGTAGTTAAGGTACTTTTCTGAGAGAAGGACTTCCCACATGTATCACAGCAATATGGTTTTTCTCCTGTGTGAATTCGTTTGTGAGTAGTTAAGTTACTTGACCGAGAGAAGCTTTTACCGCATATATCACAGTGATATGGTCTGTTTCCTGCATGAATATATTTGTGAGTAGTTAAGTGGCTTCTGATAGAGAATGATTTACCACAGATGTCACAATGATATGGTTTCTCTTCAGTATGAATGCGTTTGTGAGTAGTTAAATGATAACATTTTGCAAAAGATTTATCACAGATATCACACTGATATGGTTTGTCTCCAGAATGAATATATTTGTGTGTGGTTAAGCTACCTATCTGTGAAAATGATTTACCACAGATATCACAGTGATATGGTTTCTCTCCTGTGTGAATATATTTGTGTGAAGTTAAGCTGCCTTTCTGGGAGAATGATTTACCACAGATATCACAACAATATGGTTTCTCTCCTGTATGAGTATATTTGTGTGTTGTGAAGTTACCGGCATGAGAGAATGATTTACCACAGATACCACAGTGATACGGTCTCTCCCCTGTATGAATATATTTGTGTGTATTTAAGTCACCATTTTGAGAGAATGATTTACCACAGATATCACAGTGATATGGCTTCTCTCCTGTATGAATACGTTTGTGTCTAGTTAAATGACTTCCTTCAGAGAATGATTTACCACAGATATCACAACAATATGGTTTCTCTCCTGTATGAATATATTTATGCTTAGTTAAGTTACCCTTCTGGAAAAAAGATTTACCACAAATATCACAGGGATATGGATTTTGTCTAGTATGAATGTATTTGTGTTTATTTAAGCTACCCTTCTGAGAGAATGATTTACCACAAATATCACAGTGATGTGGATTTTCTCTGGTATGAATGCATTTGTGAGTACTGAGTTTATTTTTGTGATAGAATATCTTTTTACATATATCACAATGATATGATGACATTTCTATATCTTTCAGCATCTCCTCAGGAAAAAAAAACCCCTTTGTTTTCAAGTCTAATTATGTGTGAAATTTTGTTAACGATCCCAGTTCAGAAAGACATATTTCACCATAATTCATCAGAAATGTAAATAGACAGGTTATAGGTCTTGTGTGTAATAGTTTCTTTTTGTCTTTAAAACATGATGTTGATGATAAATCTGAAGTTAAACATTTTCTCCTTCCAATGTCAGATGATATTCTGAAACAATATAGAGAAAAAACATACATTACAGAGGTTATTTAAAAAGTCAAGATCAAGCAACAGAAATGTTACTATATTTCTCCATTACTAAACTGTGTGGAAGCGCAATGGCCCAGTGGTTAGGGCAGCGAACTCGCGGTCATAGGATCGCGGTTTCGATTCCCAGACCGGGCGTTGTGAATGTTTATTGAGCGAAAACACCTAAAGCTCCACGAGGCATCCTGCAGGGGATGGTGGTGAACCCTGCTGTACTCTTCCACCACAACTTTCTCTTGCTCTTTCTTCCTGTTTCTGTTGTGCCTGTAATTCAAAGGGTCAGCCTTGTCACACTGTGTCACGCTGAATATCCCCGAGAACTACGTTAAGGGTACACGTGTCTGTGGAGTGCTCAGCCACTTGCACGTTAATTTCACGAGCAGGCTGTTCCGTTGATCAGATCAACAGGAACCCTCGACGTTGTAAGCGACGGAGTGCCAACAACAACAACTAAACTGTAAATAGAAACTTTTACTTCAACAAGTAAACATATCTGCCAATATCCATTTACACACAAAATTTATACCAGTCAAATATGAAAGCCAACAATAGTTGCTTCAATAAATTACATTCTTCCCACTTTACACAAATGGACTTTGGCCAGTGGTAGAACTTATTATTCAAAAAGAGCAATATTTTTAACATAACTCTTCCCATTCTCATAAAATCTATTATGTTGTATCTGGGGAGGGTCATATTGTCTTAATGCCTTATTATCTAATACACTCACTGGTTCGATTTCCACTCATTTATCATTTATATTTTTTTCTTCCAAAATTTTTGTTGCCTTTTGCAACCTTGTCAATGAATGTTGACTCTTTGCAAAAGGCAACAAAAATTTTGGAAGAAAAAATATATAAAAAATAAATGAATTGAAATCAAACCAGTGAGTGTGTTAGATAAAGCATTAAGACAATACGATTCTCCTCAGACAACATAATTTGCTTCAACACATGAATTCACATAAAGAATCTTCAAACCAGATACAAAAACAAAATAAAATCTATTCATTATGGTATCCAAAATATTCTTCCTTCAAAGTCCCTTGATAAATTACCATTTCTCACCTTGCAGTATATATTTCTGTCTCCTCAGTTAATCTGTGTATGATAGATATATTGACTGGATTCTTACAAATGGAATTACTTTAGTCACATCTTAATCTTTTCACATTCGTATTACTCAGTCAAATGTAATTTTTCTTCTTCTCTTCTTTTACTTGTTTCAGTCATTTAACTGTGATCATGCTGGAGCACCACCTTGAAGGGTTTCAGTTGAACAAACCGACCACCAGGACTTACTTTATTTTAAACCTTGTATTTATTCTATCAGTGCCTTTTGTTGAACTGCTAAGTTATGGGGACATAATAACACCAACACTGGTTGTCAAGTGGTGATGGGGGAGGGGACATGCAGAAGAAAAGACACACATACACATACATGATGGGCTTCTTTCAGTTTCCATCTACCAGGTCTACTCACAAGGCTTTGGTCAGCCTGAAGCAATAGTAGAAGACACTTGCCCAAGGTGCCATGCAGTGGAACTGAACCCAAAACCATGTGGTTGGGAAGCAAGCTTCTTACCACACTGCTATGCCTGTTCACACTACCATATTTTAATGTGTAAAAGGAACCCTTTTTTTGTCCTTCTGTGATATGCATCTCTACTTCATCATCATCATCATCATCGTCGTTTAACGTCTGCTTTCCATG
>NC_069008.1:12113018-12115552 GCF_001194135.2 Octopus bimaculoides | reverse complement strand
CGTACTAAATTAACTAAAGGCAAGTGGTTTTTACTCTTCTCTACTGTTTTTTGTTCTGTGTGTATCAAAAATATCGCTATCAATCTGGAGTAATAATTTGTAGTTTTGAAATCAGTAGTTCTTTGACTGCTATTTCTGAATTCTCAGTATGTTGGAGAAGCAGGTTACTGTCAATCACTATATATTTATGATTATATATATATATATATATATATATATATATACACAAACAAAATTCTTTTCTACTCTAGGCACAAGGCCCGAAATTTTGGGGGAGGGAGCCACTCGATTAGATTGACGCCAGTACGCAACTGGTACTTAATTAATCGACCGCGAAAGGATGAAAGGCAAAGTCCCAATGCTCCTGGCGTAAAACAACTGAAAGTAAGTCATAGATGAGTGAGGTAACTCACATCAGATCCCTTTTCCGGAGCAACAGACAATGTCTCATCACTGCTTGGCAACCAGTGTTTGTTCTCCACGGCTTGGCAACCGGTGTTTTTTTTTTATGTCTCTGTGACTCAAAAGTCAGTAACAATGAGTTAGGAGCTGATTGAATATGTCATAGAAATAACTTCCAATGACATTTTCACACCACAGTTAACGTACAATAAGTTTTCGTACGTCAATGGGCTTTAAGAAAACAAAATTATACATTCATCGTTTAGAATTTCACAGAAAACAAATTTTCTAGACTATTTTAGATATTTATAACGAAAGCCTATCTAAAACTCGAGTGTTTAAAACATAAACACCTGAAGCGCTTTTATATTTAAATAAGACAATAAAAGAGACGGAATAGTAGGGGAATCTTAGTTTAAAACATATGCCTAGAACCGTTTCAAATTTTGGCGCAAGACCAGCAGTTTTAGCAGGAGGCGTAGCCGATTATATCGACTCAAATATTTGACTGTTACTTTATTTTATCGACTCTGAAAGGATGAAAGGCTAAGTTGAGCACGGCAGTATTTGAACTTAGAACGTAAAGAGCCAAAAGGTATACCGCTGAGTATTTTGCCAGCTGGTCACCTTGTCTAGAATTAATAATCACTTCTGAGAGGCAGCTCTCGTTTTCCCACGGTATCTGTAATTTACTTTATATCACATGTAACGGTCGATGCTGAGATTTCAAAAATATCACGTCAATATTATTTCAGTTTGGAAATATTCTCCTGTAAGTAAAAGCCTGTTAGTCGAAGAAACATCTTTTCCGAAGTTGTTACATGTTTTTATTTCCATATAACGGATGAAATCACGATTCTCTTATTTACATACATTATTACAGCCTTAAAGTAAATATTTGTCAACTTACCGTTTCCAGATGAAAAATAGTGAATCAGTGTGTTGGAAGTTTGTAGAAATAATTCAGCTGTTTTTCAAGTTTTCAACTTTATTCAACCATACCAACGTTCGCGTAGCTTCGTACTTTTAGCAATAAATTCGTATTTCGTAATAATTTCACGCAAATATACACATAACGTAAAAGAATAGAGATTTAGAAACCGAGCAGGTACCTTATTAGTACTCTGATATAATCCAGATTCTAGCTAACCACATCGAATAATAGGAATATATTAAATTTACGGTAAACAATTACAAGGTACTTAACTCGACCAGTAAATCCTGAGTTCGCCTCCTTGGATTTTAAACAGCATACAGCGTATGTATTCAAAACATAAAAGAGAATGGAAACTTATACCTCTTCAAAACTGTTTGTTACACTATTATTTACATTACATTCACATTAGGGTAATTTCCTATTTGATGTTCGCAAATTCATAGTGATCCAAAAAGTTTATTTCAATTAAACATTTCTTAATTTTAAGTGATACACACTACGAACAGCGAGAAAAAATGTTAGACTTATTTTGAATAGATTTTCGCCCTGGGCATATGTGAGAATTCTTCAACAATCCACGGTGACCACATCAAGCAATACAAGTCGTTGAATCCAACAAATATCGAACTGGTGTCGTAATTGTAAGCCTTTCATTGATTATCTGCTGATCTGTATTTTGTTAGGATTCACAATAAAACGAGGAACAGTAGGGCGTCCACGAGACATACTATTCAAGCTAAATCAAATTGAAACTAAAACAAATTCGATTTTACAAATGTCAAATAGGAAATTACCGATGTTAGATTTCAATGCCCAAAGTAGATGTCTTTATGCAGCTTTAGTCAAGGTTGTATCCGTGCAGGTGGATGAAGTAAACTGAGGAATCAGCCTTTGACAGTTCTTCACAAAGTATAATTTATGTGGTGAAGTCATAAAATGTCGATGTATATAATACCAGAGATTGCTGAGAAATATGATATGGCTATGTATTCCAGTATCATTAAAACTTAGAGTAACCCTTTAGAATTTAAAAGAATACATTAATTATATACTTAGTCGTCAAATAATCCTTAACTAGGTCAAGAAGTATTTGCTCTACAGACCACACCTGATAAAGATAGAGTGGAATTTATGGGATAAATTTCACACACACACATATGAATGTATATATATATATATATATATATATATATAT
>NC_069008.1:12109754-12111926 GCF_001194135.2 Octopus bimaculoides | reverse complement strand
AAATATGTACAGTATGAGTAAAGACGTATAAAAGGGAACTACTTATGTGATTGTCTTAATATATAATAAACTAGCAGAGATACCTGGCGTTGCCCGTGTTACATGGAATTGAAGAATGAGACTTTTCTGTTATATTTTCTGTAAGGAACTGGAATACATATGATTCGAATTTCATCAAAATTGCACATGAGGGTTCTTTCCCTCTTTATACACCCTAAAAAATTCTAATCATGAGACATGTATCCCATACTATTGATCTTTATGCGCATATTCCAAAATTTCAGTCTTCTGGAATCTGTAAAAAGGATTTTGCTTCTGAAAAATGGAGCTCATGGAGCTTTAAAATGTAGGAATGAAGGCCCCTATTGGGGATGGGTGTGTTAATGTCAACCAGAAAAGTTGAATTTTTGGGAATGTTTTTGACTTGGGTCTTATAGTATGCCTGTATATATGTGAGAGTATAGTTTCACTTTAATAGTTTCAGTATGAAATTGAAAGTATTAAAGTGAAAGTATTTGAAATTACAGTAGCGACATGTTATTGTTTCACTTTTGACACGTAATACTGAAATAGTGGAATAGTTTCAGCGTTAAAGTGAAAGTATCTGACATTACAGTAGAGTGATGTTATTGTTTCACTTTTGACACGTAATACTGAAATGGTGGAGGAGATATGATATTGCTGTGGGCTCGAATTATGCAAGAAGTTAAAAAATTTTTGGCCTAAGACACTACATGGACCCTCAGTAAGGCATGAGTTAATTTGGAATGAAATTGGTTGTGTAGTTCTGGAGTTTTAGGGATTCACACAGACACACATTCTCATCTTTATATATCTGATATTTATGCGCACATTCCAAAATTCCAGTGTTATGGACCCTGTAAAAAGGATTTTGCTCCTGAAAAATGGATCTCACGGAGCTGAAAAATGTGGGAGTTAAGGCCCCTATTGGGAGTGGGTGTGTTAATGTCAACCAGAGAAGTTGAATTGTTGGGAATCTTTTTAACTTGGGTCTAATATGTATTGTTTGAATTTCTTTGAAATAGGAAATATATGTATGTTCACTGGGTTTGTAAAAGAGGGCAAAGCTACAGGAAATCAAAAGACGAATGATCATGATAATCAGTCAGCTACCCTAGCCTAGTGGTTACTGCCCCCAATGTAGGATTCCTCACCATACAGGTAACAGGCACAGCTGTAAGATGCATTACGGATCTATAGCAATTGGAAGGGCATGACCCAATTGAAATAACAACATGTGACGTTTGGAGTAAAGGGAAATGAAAGTGTCGCCTCTGGAGTTTGCAAATGACCGCTATACCGATAGGTAACTGGATAGAAAAAATTTACAATCAATAAAAGTCTTAGAACAACCAGTCACTCATCTGGGAAGGCCTTGAAATCAATGTTACCAACTGGGGACTATGTGTGACTCAGTGATAATAAAAAGATTGAAAGGAGGTCTGCAGCAAAATAATTTTAATCAACACTTTGCAAGTGAATCAGTGGAGGCAAAGATGCGTCTCATTTATTTGACAATTTATGCCCCACATTGCAGAAATCACAATGTAAGTATATCTGAAAGGGTAGTCTTACACTGTTGTACCGTTGAATTTCAAATAATGCTCATCTGTTTTGTTCGGGTGACCCTATAGCTTCCAATGGTACAACTGTATTCGTATTTTCTTATGGAAAATTACTAAATTGTGGGTGTGAAGTCCTCATGAAGGGGTCTTTGTAACTTCTAAGAAGATATTTTAGAAATATTACTTTATTTGTGTGTAATATGTATGGTTAAAATTTCATCAACATCAAAATTATATGGATTTTAATGGGGGTTATGGCCGTTATGCATAGAATATAATTTCCAAATTTCATAAAGATCCATTCAGTACTTTTGACGTAGTTTTGGATAAAAAAACAAATGACTAATGTGTATATTTGTGTGCATGTGTATGTGTGTGTATGGGTATATATATGTATAGATATCTGTATGCATGTATATATGTGTACATATTACATGTACATCTATATATATACATCTACACATATGTATACATATACATGTATGCATATAGATCTATGTGAATATATATATCTATACATATACGTGTACATATACATCTATATGTATACATATATACATCTCTCTCTCTCTCTCTCTCTCTCTCT
>NC_069008.1:12108307-12109701 GCF_001194135.2 Octopus bimaculoides | reverse complement strand
ATATGTATGTATGCCTGTATGTATGTGAGAGTATAGTTTCACTGTAGTAGATTCAGTATGAAAATGAAACCATTAAAGTGAAAGTATCTGTCATTACAGTATCGAGATGTGATTATTTCAGTTTTGATACTGAAAAAGTGAAATAGTTTCGTTTTTAAAGTGAAAGTATTTGACATGAGTGTTTTTGTTTCACTTTTGACACGTAATACTTAAATAGTGGAGGAGATATGATGTTGCTGTGGGCTCGAACTATGCAAGAAATTTAAAAAATATTTTTTGACTAAAACACAACCGGGACCCTAAGTAAGGCATGTGTAAAATTTGAATGAAATTGGTTGTGTAGTTCTCGAGTTTTATGGATTCACACAGACAGACAGACAGACACACATTCTCATTTTTATATATAGAGAGATAAATAGTATATGTTAATATATGATCAAATATCGAGCTATTTCATATTCATATTTCATATACATACGCAAATACACGTACACAGATATAGAAATAGCTACACACACGCACACACATATATATATATATATACACATATTCATACATACACACCCAGAACACAGAAATATAGATGTAGAAGTTAGATATTTACTGATTGGGGCATTTACATCTCGAATATTCTATAATGTAATTTAAATATATTCAATTAAATTCAATAAAAATTTACAAGGGGATATTACAATTCGTATATATGGAGGTACGCGGTGCAGGAGCGGCTGTGTTGAAAGAAGATTGCTTGGCACCTTGGCCTTCTGCTATAACCTCAGGCTGACCAAAGCCTTGTGAGTGGATTTGGTAGGCAGAAACTGAAAGGAGTCAGTCGCGTATGTGTATGTGTGTGTGTGTGTGTGTGTGTGTACGTGCATACGTGTGTATGTGTGTGTTTCTGTGCTTATGTATGTGTTTGTTCCACCACCACTGGTTGAAAACTGGTGTTGGCGTGTTTATGTCCACGTAACACAGCAGTTCGGCAAAAGAGACCGGTAGAATAAGTGCCAGATTTTACAAGGTAATAACAAGTGAGGCGTCGATTCATTCAACTAAAAGTCTCTAAGGTGGTGCTCCAGCATGGCTGCAGTCTAATAACTAAAACAAATAAGATAAAAGATATATATGTATGTCTATATATACGTGTGTATGTTTGTGCGTGTGTGCGTGTGTGTGTGTGTGCGTATGTGTACATTCGTACATACAGATACATTCATACAGTGACAATTACACGCACACATACACATCTATGCACATACCTATATACATTCACATGCATGAATCCACACACACATACATAAACGCATATAATCATACCTATATCCTTAGGTACACACATACAAATACATTGTTTCTGTTAGTTCAGATCTTGAAATATCTTTCTAATGGCGTCA
>NC_069008.1:12106809-12107753 GCF_001194135.2 Octopus bimaculoides | reverse complement strand
AACGTTTCTGCCAGCTCGCCAGATTAATGTGTATGTGTGTGTGTGCGTGTGTGTGTGTGTGTGTGTGTGTGTGTGTGTGTGTGTGTGTGTGTGTGTGTGTGTGTGTGATCTTGTGGTTAGTGTTGCTTTAATGGTTCCAAAGCTATGTTTTAATTTCCAGCCTAACGACCAGAAAATTGAAATGGAGTGTTGTGTTCTTGTGCAAAACACTTCATTTCTCATTAACCCAGTCCCATTCAGCTGTAAATAGTTGTGGGTGCGTTCCTGCGATGAATTGATATTCTGTTCAGGGGAAATGTTGGCTTGCTCACTTGAGCAGCAGGGTGGTTGGCATCATTCTAAAGCTAAAACAAAGCATGGAAGCGCATTGTGACTAGCGGTGTATAAAAAAAATCTATCGAAAATAAGATTAGGCTGGGCAAAGTTCAGAAAGCTTCTACCTCTTCTGACTACAAAGATCTTCAGAGTGAATGGTAGATTGTGTGATACCTGTGGGTGAACAGCTATGCTATACGGCAGTGAAACATGGGCTGTGACAGTCGAGGAAATGCGTAGGATTGAAAGAAATGAAGCCAGTATGCTTCGCTGGATGTGCAATGTCGGTGTGCATGTTCGACAGAGTGTAAGCATCTTGAAAGATAAGTTAGGCATAAGAGGCATCAGATGTGGTGTGCAAGAGATGACTCCACTGGTATGGTCATGTGATGCGTATGGACGAGGATAGCTGTATAAAGAAGTGCCGATCTCTAAGTGTGGAGGAAACCTCTGTTAGAGGCAGCCCCAGGAAGACATGGGATGAGGTGGTGAAGCATGATCTTCGAACATTGGGCCTCACAGAGGCAATGACTAATGACCAAAATATTTGGGGATATGCTGTGCTTGAGAAGACCCATCAAGCTAAGTGATATCGTAGTCGTGGCTGATGCTGGTTTCGTGTTAGTGGC
>NC_069008.1:12105911-12106709 GCF_001194135.2 Octopus bimaculoides | reverse complement strand
AATCATTTGAACGGAAAAAATATGAATTCTGTAGACGAGGTCAGAACAGTGTTGTTATTGGAGATGAGGCTACCGTTTTATGAAAAGATCTCTTTTGCTGCTGTTGCTGTTATTGGGGGTGCAAGTGTGGCCACGTACCTCCCAACTTTTGTGGCAGAAGGCTCTCAGGTGCTTTGTGGGCCCCGCAAATGTCACATCTGAGCTTTCTGCTTTCCACGACAACACGCAGTTCCATCCCGTTGGGCAGCTGAATCAGCTCCTCCTGTCACTTCCACCGCTACTGCTGATGTTGCCACTGCTGTTTCTCGCATTGTTGTTGCTACCACTACTACTACTGCTGCTGTCACTGCTGCCGCTGATGTTGCCACTGATGTTACTGCGAGGTGGACTTTGTACTTTTTCTCCATCCCTTTTGTTCTCCCGCTCTCCTGTATTGTTGCCAGTAACAGAGGGAAGGGGAGGAATCTTCAGCAGACACTAGAACTGCAAGAGGGAAGTTTCCTTTAACTCTTTCAAGGTGCACTCCGCCATCTTGTTGAATTATATATGATTAAACGCCCACCGAACTTATTCAGAGTACCAAATATACCTCCGCAAGAGGCCAAACAAACACAAATCCATTGACAGGTTCCTGGTGTTTCTATTAACTTGGAACAAAATGTAAACCAAAAAACGGGACCAAACTGGTGTAAACAATTGTTGTCAAAAGGACTTACTTGGAGTATTCGAAAACTCGTCCGATGTACTCCGCAGCAAATATAATAATAATAATAATAATAATAATAATAATAATAATAA
>NC_069008.1:12104668-12105466 GCF_001194135.2 Octopus bimaculoides | reverse complement strand
AGTAGTAGTAGTAGTAGTAGTAGTAGTAGTAGTAGTAGTAGTAGTAGTAGTAGTAGTAGTAATAATAAGATTGGAAGCGCTATCATGAACATTGTTTTGTCTTGGTATTAAAGATGGGCTACAGCAAATATTCTGCTCAATATCACAGATTTGCTTGTTAGTTGTTTGACCTTAACCAGTTAAGCATGTCCTTTAGTGGCTGACGATATGTGCATCTCTGATCATGAAGTAGTGGGAGAGCAGAAGTAGTGCTGAGATGAATTCTTTGGAGTTTAAATAATTCACCTCTAGAAACATAGGTGTTTCGTTCAACATCCTTAAACGGCCCTTATTCAGGGACCTTTTGAGCAGGATGGGCTACTTGACTAACTGGGCCCCACCTGCAAGGTCATGCGCTGTTTATCTTCTTATGAGATCACCATGTCGCGTACATATGGTTGCGATGCATGTGCCTAGTGTACCCTTATCAAACTGGTCGTCATGATGGGTATATTGGGCTTCATATACACCAGTGTCACTTTGATGGCATGCACTGCTCTCTCACTCAATAATAATAATAATCCTTTCTTTATAGGCACAAGGCCTGAAGTTTTGGGGGAGGGGACTAGCCGATTATAAAATCCCCTGAATTTCACTGGTACTTAATTTTTTTGACCCCGAAAGGATAAAACGCAAAGTCGACCTCGACGGAGTTTTAACTCAGAACGCAGAGAAGGGCAAAATATCGCTAAGCATTTCACCCGGCGTGCTGACGATTCTGCCAGCTCGACGCCTTCTGTAATAATAATAATAATAATA
>NC_069008.1:12101175-12103123 GCF_001194135.2 Octopus bimaculoides | reverse complement strand
GTCTGTTTTAAGCAATGTTTTAACTTATTTTCTAGAACTCCCGTTGGTCTCCTCGTAGCTTTTGAATATTTAATTTGCTCGTGAATGTTTTAAAGATTTTCACTGTTTACTTTGCTCGTGTATATTTTAATGTTTTGACAGTTATTTCTAGCAACTCCTGTTGCTTTGCTCGTAGCTTTTAAATATCAAATTTGCTCGCGAATTTTTTTATGTTTTTCACTGTTTACTGTAGCTAGTTTAATGTTTTGACATGCCGGTGCCCCCGCCTCCTTTCTCGCTACTGTGACAGATGATGGAAGAGGCAATGAACGTGCTGTATTCTGGTTGCCTGAAAATTCTGAAAATTATCAAACTTTGAACACCTGTAACATTTTCGCAAAATTTTTCTGGAATAAATGAATAATAAATTCGGATTCAGCGTCAAAACTTACATCTGTATGATACATTAAAAAATTTTTTTTTAAAGATTTCCACATGCAGTGGCGATAACCACAAAGATCCCCCAAAAGTATTTTGTCGACTGAATAAAGAAATTTTAATAAGTTAAGAAATTACTTTACCCCTCCCTATTGGTTTCTCTAATAATATAAGAGATAGGTTGGTTGAAACAATTGTACACCAAGAGAGTATTTCATCTCTTTTTTTAGTGAAATTTCCTATGTGGCGAACTTCCTATGGCAAAATTTCCTATGCGGTGAACTTTCCTATGTGGCGGAACTTTCCTATGGCAAAATTTCCTATGCGGTGAACTTTCCTATGTGGCGAACTTTCCTATGGCAAAATTTCCTATGCGGTGAACTTTCTGAGGCGAATTTTCCTGGGGCAAAAATGTTTGCAGCAAACTTTCTGGATATGGTCTAATACACGTACGAACGGAGACTGTATTTGTATGTGTGTACATATGTGTACTTATGTATGTAGCTATGATCATATGCATTTATCTATGTGCATACGTGTGTGTGGATGCATGCATGTGAATGTATATAGGCGTGTGCATAGGTGCATACGCCTAGATGTGCATGTGGTGTATACAATTATCAATGTATGAATGTATCTGTATGTAAAAATGTACACGCATACATATATATATACACACACACACACACACACACACACACACACACACACACACACACACGCACACACGCACACGCACACACACATATATATACATACATATATATATATCTTCTATCTTATTTGTTTTATTCATTAGACTGCAGCCATACTGGGGCACCACCTTAGAGAATTTTAGTTGAATGAATCGATCCCAGCACTTGTTATTAGCTTGTAAAGCCTGGCACTTATTCTACCGGTCTCTTTGTCGAACTGCTACGTTACGTGGACATAAACACACTAACACCAGTTAGTGCCTTTCTTTAACCTCACCATCAGAACATCACCCCTCTGCTAAAATTATATTTCTAACGCTCCTCCTCTACGCTCAACTAACTCTTTTAACCACATAATAAATATTATGTTCTCCCTACCTCACGTTATGGATGCTTCTCTCCCCTCCTTTTCTTTTTTCCTCTTTCTGTCTCACTCTTCCTGTATTCTCTTTTTCTCTCTCCTTTTTCTTTCTCTTCTATTCCCCTTCAACTAATCACCTGAAAGCTCACAATTACATTTCCTCTCCCTCATGTCATGGACGCTTCTCTCTTCCACTTTTCTCCCTCTTTTTCTTTTTCCTTCTTTTTCTCTAATCGCGTGAAAGCATTACCGACAAGCAGAATTATTGTAAGATTATTATTATTATTATTATTATTTATTATTGTTCAAGCGGATGGACGTGTCTCCCGAAGCTCTGTAAGTTGTTGCCGTTTTTACCCGGAAATCTTTTGAAATCTGTTTTAAATTTTATATATTGTTGTAGCCAAGCCGACTAGGTTCTTGCGGAGCTAGTCGGTTAGGCGAGATTTCCCCCATTTAGGGGTGAATTCTTCGT
>NC_069008.1:12090063-12095412 GCF_001194135.2 Octopus bimaculoides | reverse complement strand
TATATCTTTCTCCGTTTTCTTCCTCTGTTTAGACGAACTTTCCTACCTTTTCGGACAAAACCTTTTTGTAACCTTCGTCCTGTCTTTGTCCTTGTATGTCTTTAATTGATATTAGCCCGTGTGGCCAATAAAACGAATTAATTATTATTATTATTTCTCTTTATCACAAGTTTTGTTGGAGCTCCTGGAGCCTTGCATGCGTAGCGGGCTTGCTTATCATCATCATCATCATTCTTCTTCTTCTTCTTCTTCTTCTTCTTCTTCTTCTTCTTCTTCTTCTTCTTCTTCTTCTTCTTCTTCTTCTTCTTCTTCTTCTTCTTCTTCTTCTTCTTGTCGTCGTTGTTGTTGTTGTTGTTATTATATTTATTATTATTATTATTTCGGTTTGACTCAAGTTTGGTCTTATTCTTGATAGGATTTATGTGGGTAGCGGGTTACTCTTTGTAACCTTAGGTACCTACACGTTTTCAGCAGTTTTTCAAGTGCTTACAACCCTCCTGATTATCCTTGCTGTACCTAACAGACAAACTTTTTGTCGGAACTCTACCGGGCATTCTGTTTCAATCTCCTTCAGCCATTTGCCTACATCTTTGCTTACTGTTCACAACGCACCAATTATTATAGGCACGACCTTTACCGTTCACATGCTCCAAATTCTTCCTATTTCAAATTTTAGGAGATTGTATTTTTTTTATTTCTTCCTGTGTCAGCTTGGGGCATTCTGTTACAATGTGAGCCACAGGCTCTACATTTTTCTGACACATTCTCTCCATATATATTTTCTACTCAAGCTGCTTGTTTTTATCGCTTGATCCTGGGCTGCCACAATTAGAATCCTCTGTATCCGTTTTTAATCCCCCCCTCCCTCTTTTTTTTAACAAAGCCCTCATACGTCTTCAGTGGCTCTCCAAAAAAGGTGTGGATATGGGTATATGATGAAGAAATTCACTCCACAGCTACGAGGTCTTGTGTTCAGTCCTACTGCTCAGCACCTAAGGCGAGTGCCTTGTACTAAAGTTCAGGGCTGACCACAGTCTGATATGTTGGTTTAGTAGACAGAACAGGTAAATCCCATACTATATATATATGTATGTGTGTATATCCATGTATGTGCATGAGTGTATGTATATATGCATGTGGATATACATATGTAAAAAGATAAAAGGTAAAGGGTAAAGAACATTATGTGAAGGCACATAGCTCAGTGGTAGAGCGTTGGGCTCACAATCATGAAGTAGTAAGTTCGATTCCAGGACCAGGCTGTGTGTTGTGTTCTTGAGCAAGACACTTTACTTCACGTTGCTCCAGTTTACTCAGCTGTAGAAATGAGTGGCGATGTCTCTGGCGCCAAGCTGTATCGGCCCCTTTACCTTTCCCTTGGATAGCATCAGTGTCATGGAGAGGGGAGGAGGGCTGATATGCATAGATGACTGCTGGCCTTCCATAAACAATCTTGCCCGGACTTATGCCTCAGAATAGAACTTTCTAGGTGCAATCCCATGGTCATTAATGACTGAAGGCGGGTCTTTACCCTTTATAGATATGTATGGGTATATATGTATTTCTGTTTATGTAAATGCATATATGTGTGTTTGTATATGTATGTAGAAGTGTGTGGGTTTCTATATATGTGCGTGAGTGTGTGTGTGAATGTATAGTCTGCTCATATCTCTTTGTCTTGGCATCAGATGCTCCTCCACTTCATCATCATTTAACGTCCATCTTCGATATTGGCATGGCTTGGACGGTTTGACAGGAGCTGGATTCCCAGAGAACTGCTCCAAGCTCCATTGTCTGCTTTGGCATGGTTTCTACAGCTGGATGCCCTTCCTAACACCAACCACTTTACAGTGTGTATTGTGTGCTTTTTTGTAGTGCTTTCTACGTGGCACCAGCACTAGTGGGATCGCCAGGTAAGTTGCAAGACACTGAGCTCTCAGCTGAAAGAAGGAAAGGAATTGAGGAGTATGGCTTTGTGCCGGGTGAGAGGTTAGAGTATAATATGAGGAAAGAGAAAGTTGTCTTATTATAGAGGAACTACTTGCTACCCCAGTAGGATAAGGAAGGCGAGGAAAGGGTGTGAATCAGAGAGAAAAATAGTGACAGTCTAAGTGAGAGAGAGGGAGGGAAATAGCGTTGAAGATATATTGGAGCTTACCCATAGGGAAGAGTGGGGGAGGGTATAGGTAGTACAGAAGGCAAAGAGGGGTAAGTGCCACAAGAGTATGAGGAGAGGCATTGGGAGATGGGGAAGAGATGGTGAGAGAAATTGGAGTGGCTGCGAGGGGCGTATGGTAGATAAGTGTGCAGGTAGGTATTTGAAGGGGAGTGAAGGGACCTGCAGTGGGTGGTGGTATGGAGCCGTATGGATGGATGGATGGCCACAAGTTTACTTAGCTTGACGTTTCTTCTCAAGCACAGCTAATTACCAGAAACCTCAGTCCTTTGTCATCATATCTGTGAGGTTCAACGTCTGAAGATCATTTCTCACCACTTAGTCTTCAAACATCGTCTCTTTCCACAGGTTCCCTCTACAATTAGAGATGAGTATTTCTTTATGCAGCTGTCTTCATCAACATACATCGCATGACCCCAGCAGTCCAGTCGTCTCTCATGTACACAACATCCGATGCTGCTTATACCCACTTTTTTCTCTTAAATAACTTACACTCAATCAGATATGCACACTGAAATTGCACATCCGTCAGAGTATACTGGCTTCATTTCTTTCAAGCCTGGGATATGAATCGTTGCGACAAAAATCAGTGCTGACTATAATTTCTATAGAAAATTTATAGTGATAATCTTAACAAGTATTATTCAATAATGACTGGTGGTTAGGAAGAGCATCCGGCCCATAGAAATCATGTCAAATCTTTCATTGGTGCTCGTTCTTGTAGAATGGCCCAAGTGTTACAGGGGAAATATTTGAAATTATCTGGTTTTCTCTTCATAAACTTTGTTGTCAACAACAATAACAACAACAACAATAACAACATAGATTTAACCAGAAAAATAAAGTGAAATCAATGTATTTTTTAAAAAAATGTTGTTTAGTCCATGCATATTCAGAGAGTTGATGTCACATAAAAGGTCGTTTTTAATTTTCATTCCTCCTGGAGCCAATAACATAAGTTATTATTTTATAGAGCCAGGAAGAGGTGGAGAATAATTACAATGATGATGATGATGAGTAGCAGAATATCATTAAACACTCCACCAATATTTCTTAGTCAGCATCATTGATAAACTACATAATAATAATAAACTGCACCAGTTACATCTCCTCATCTAACACCAAACAAAACACACTTCACCTGCCTTTATCATAAAAATACATGTTTCTCATCGCTACCTAAATTACCTAAACATTACGCTACATTACATTAAATATAATTGGGATGACCCTACCTTTCATTAATTGAGCTTATTGCTACCATATATAATTCATTAAGCAATCTTTATTATCTCAGTTGTAAACAAATAATACTTGTTAAGATTATCACTATAGATTTTCTATAGAAATGATAGTCAGCACTGATTTTTGTCGCGACGATTCATATCCCAGATGTCTGATGCAAACAGCAATGAAATAAAAAATGAAAAATGGGTAAAGGGCGTACATGACTATTTCGGGAGTTTTTGTTCCTTCATCGGCACTCATCCAATCCATTAATGATCCACCAACACATTGCTTAAATAGCTAGTGGTGTAACGTTATTGGATGTACCAATTTCACATCAAATAATAATGATCCACTCAGCATGTGTATCAGTGGGATTATATCAGACCACGTCTTTTGATAAGCTTTCCAAGTTAATAAATGCTGTGTATGATAATTGTGTGGATTAAAATGTTGAATGAATTACTGTATATGTCAGGTTAAGGTGGTGAGCTGGCAGAAACATTAGCATGCCCGGTGAAGTGCTTAGCGGTATTTCGTCTGCCGTTACGTTCTGAATTAAAATTCCGTATAGGTCGACTTTACCTTTCATACTTTCGGGGTCGATAAATTAAGCGTCAGTTACGCACTGGAGTCGATGTAATCGACTTAATCACTTTGTCTATCCTTGTTTGTCCCCTCTATGTTTAGCCCCTTGTAGGCAATAAAGAAAAAAGAAACGTTAGCACGCCGGGCGAAATGCTTAGCGGTATTTCGTTTGTCTTTACATTCTGAGTTCAAATTCCGCCAAGGTCGACTTAGAATTTCATCCATTCGGGGTCGATAAATTAAGTACCAGTTGCATACTAAGGTTGATCATCTAACTGGAACAAGAAGGAATCTCTTTGACTAATTATCGTTAAATAAATCTAACCCAGCCATACCTATTACCTTGTTGTGTTGAAAACAAATATCATTTTCAGTGAACGTAATTAATGAAATATATTAATACATCTTACAATAGATTATAAGATGTTTATTTGTAATCATAATTATTCCAAGAAAAAAACTGTTTAAATATTAATTAGATAACCTAATACACTGAGAGAAGTGCATAAATGTTCTGTTTGTGTGCTTAAAATAATCCTTTCTACTATAGGCACAAGGCCTGAAATTTGGGAGAAGTGGGATAGTCAATTACATCGACCCCAGTACTTAACTGGTACTTGATTTATCGCTCCCGAAAGGATGAAAGGTAAAGTCGATCTCGGCAGAATTTGAACACAGAACGTAGTGACGGGCAGAATATCGCTAAGCATTTCATCGAACATGCTAACGATTCTGCCAGTTCGCTGCCTGAATGTGTGTTTCAAATAATTAAGTAAACATCATCTCCCTGAAACTTTAATGTTTTCACAAAGCTAAATGTTTTCCTTATATTTTATTATAGATTCACTATGGAAGACCGGACAGCAAATACTTCAACAAAAGATACATCTTTGAAAAGTGTCTTCTGCGACTCAACAGTAAAATGTGATGGAGAAGGAGTCTACAATAGAAAATATAGATATGTGAAAGATGATGGTTCAAGGAGAAAAATGTCACAAAAACGACCTTCACCTGAGTCAACAGCAAAACAAAAAAGACATCAAAAAGTCTATAAAAAGGGGGAAATAATTGGAAGACAAGATGTTTTCTACAAACGTATATATTATACAAGATTCAATGTATATGAAGACAAAATTGATATGTTGATAAATTCTCGGATGGAAATATGTACTTTTTTAAAACGTATAGGATTAGATACAAATAACTTTCTACAAGATTTTACACAGAGAATCGACATTTTGATGAAAGACATTAAGGAAAACGATTACAATCAAGAATTTATTATTTTTGGAAAACTGGAACTGTTCCTGAAACATTATTTGAAGACAAATGTTTTACAAGACAAACACAAGACCATT
>NC_069008.1:12084332-12088814 GCF_001194135.2 Octopus bimaculoides | reverse complement strand
ATAGATGGAAAGAAGCATAAATTGGTATTTTATTCGAAAAGTGGTGAAGAACTTTTTGAAAAATACCTTCCATTCTATGGCTACCCTCATCACATCTACTCTGATAATGTTTATTATTATGTCCTGTTCAAGAGACAGTCGATTGTTGTATGTTATGATATATATGGAGAAATTAAATGGCAGTGGCAACTGCCTTTCCCTGTTCACCCTCACATTGCTGTTTTCCAAGGGACTGTTTATCTACCGGACACTCAACTCAACAGGGTCCTTCTTTACAAGTATCAGGACTGGTCATCTGGCTGTTGTTTACACCTGAAAAATCCTTATATCAGAAATCTAAATCTACGACTCAAAGAAAAGGAGAATGACAAACTTCTTATTGCCAAAATATGTCATCTGGCAAATGGACAGTTGGTGGTGTCCGACATCAACCATGATTGCTTGTTATACATTTCTAATGGAGGAGACATTGTGTCGAGATTATCTCTGCCGTCTACAGCTACAGATATATGTCAATGGGATTCTAATCAAATAGGTGTCACATTACCCTTAGAGAAACAATTAAGGGTCATTGGAAACCTATCAAAGACAGTGAGAAGTGTATCATTAAGTCACCCTTATGTACAGGTATGTAAGCTGGGTATTGGTCAAATTGCTTGTTATTGTGACAAACCATCTCATTTAGATATTTTAACCATTAAAAATTATAATCAGGCTGAAATAATTCATAGAATTGATATTCCCTCTGTAGTGAAATCATTAGCAATAGAACATGAAACACTAAAGCTATTAATAGTTACAAGGGGAAAAGCTTTTCACTACAACACTAATATCAGTGGTGGTGGTCATTGCAGTAATAATAGTAGTTGTGATGGTCGTATTCGTAGTATTAAGATGGTTCCGACTGTCTTACTGTCTCGAGGGAAACCTTCCGCCAATCTTTATGGTGGATCTATTGATAAAATGTTTGTTTATCTGATACACAACAACCGTATGTTTTCTTTAAATGATCATAACTTGGAGATTAACGATCTCGTTACAAATAGTCAGCTTAACATGTGCATTGACTTCGTAGATGTATTTTCCAGAAACATCTGTGTTAGTGAAATGCTGTCTTCTATATTACATTTACAGGATCTGACAGTTTCTGATAAAGCCAGACATATTCATCTTGATGACATCCCTCTTCGTTTTGGAGACAAGCAGTCAGTGGAGATTAACAGTTTGGTTATTACTGGAAATAACCTAATTGTAGGATATGACAAGAAAAACAAAAACCTCATAATAGTCACATTTGATGGTAAAATTCTGGATTCGATCAAGTTGAATGTTGTTTACCGTATCAATATGTGTCGATGGCAGTCAAACACAATAGCTATTACGACTGGTGATTATAACAACCAACTGTTGACATTAAAAGTGGAATTTCCATTGTCATTAGTAATTTACCAGACGGAAAAGGAATATTACCGTATTGCTTCTTTTTCAAACAATCAAATGCTTTGTAGTGGACGTAGAGATGTATGTAGTTTGTATGTTGTTGAGATTGACGAAATACATTTAACTGTGAATGAAATAAAACAAATAGACATACCTGAAACATTATTAACGAGAGACGAATATCATGGTAGATATGATGATGACATGCTTGATATAGCAGTTACTACCCATGACATGATCATTGTTGGTAATGAAAGATTCATCATTTTCTTCAATAGTGATGGTCAATATTTACATTCAGTTAGACACTACATGGGGTATTTTGGTGATAAAAACAAGATGACAATTGATGACAGTTATTTGTACATTTATGGTGTGTGGGATAAATATCGTGTTTTCATCGCATACAATAGCATTTTGTGTTGGACAGAGATTGGTGAATACAACAAAATATTTTTAAATAAAAGAATTTATAAAGATTATGTAAATTTCCCCAGTATAAACTGTAAAGGACCAAGGTTTGTTGGAAGCAATTGGAATAAATTGTATATTGAAGGTTTGTTTAAGCTTAATCGAGAAAGATTCCCCATTTCTCGTTTGCGAACAGACATATATCCTGTTCAAGTAAAAGATATTGATATCTCTGATAAAGGACACACAGTTGTGTGTGAAAAAGTTAACAATGGAAATCTTAAAATATTTGATGAAGATGGAAAGTTGCTATGTTGCAGAAATGCTGGAAGTTTGGTTGGTGGTGTGTGTTTTACAAGAGAAGGAAACATATTGGCCACATTTCCTAACAGACAAGAAATATTTCAATTGAAGCAACAAGGTTTGGAGAAATATAAAGTTTGGCAAAGTCGAGTACCTTATGGTGTAATATGGAGGAAAGTGGGAAATATTTACTTGTGTGTACATATTAATTTGATTGACTGTGATAGCATAAAGATTGATGGAGAGCAACTGGAAGTTCTGAAATCTTTCGCGTTATTAAAGCTTGATTCTGACTTTCATTTCCCTTCCATTTCATCTCAAATGAACAACGAAATATTCAGTAATGAATTGATTAATAAAGTGAAATATAGTGGAGGAGATGAAAGAGGAGAAAAAAGAGCTAAATCAGGAGAAATAACTTGTAAAAGTAGATTAAAGGTGAGATGTGGTAATTACATAGCAGAGAGTATGTCAGGAATTGATGAAATATCAGTGAGGAGACTGCCGCATAGAACATCAATAGTCCCTCTCTCCATTCCTACATTCGATGAACCTGTTAATTATGATTGTATGGATATTAGGGACAACAACTCTAAACTAATTAAGTTAGATGACAATGTGAGTGTGTTGCTGTTTAGAGACACTGTCATATTAATCAGAACAACCACAGGTGACATACTTCAACATAAACAATTACCACAGCAACCACTAGGCATATGTCGGTGGACAGATGAACGATTCATAGTCGTCTTTGGTAAAGAAATGATGGTCTTCAATAGAGATCTCTGTCGTTTAGAAACCATTGAAACAAAGAAATACTACAACACAATTTATAAATACAACGACAATCAACTCGTGTGTGGTGGTTATTATATTAGAGACATAACTCCACATGAGAGAGACAAGCATTACGGAAGGTTTTTTTACAACAACAACTTTCACTACTTTTGCAAAGACCCCAACGCCTACAACTCTTATTACGTAGATGTAGTTGATCTCAATGATGGGACGTGTAAATATGAAGTGTGTCATGGGAAGACATCAGAATATGGAAAATTAGAGGGAGATTCAGTGGTGTTTGATGTAGTGGTTACATATTTTGGTGATGTCGTTGTTGCGAGGAGGGAGAAGGAAGAGGGGGGACAGTGGTGTGATGATGATCACTACTTTGTCGATTGGTACACAGAACAGTCATTGGTCAGGAGAATAAAACTACAACCACGATATAATAGGTCAAAGTATAATATTTACAGACCTTGTCTAACTGCAGTTGATGAATATGTTTACATTAAAGATGCACAAGACAATATTTACCAAATACCTGGACATATTGAAAGTCAAACATTTGAAGATAGTGAACACCTGCAAACTAAAGATATTGAAAAATATTTACTCCTCAGAGAGGATGACAATGAGGTTTTCCAAGTTCTTGGCTTTGATATTTCAGACAATTCTTTCATGGTTTTTGGAATATTTCCAGGACATCAATCTTTTGCTTTCTTTCACTATGACAAATAAATATTTGCATTTGGTGTTATTATTATTGTTGTTGTTACTGGGTTCACCGGGGAATTGAATTTGTATTGCTTACATTGCATTCTATACACTAACAATTACTGTTGTAACTTACTTCAATACGCACTCTATCTTTGTGCATATATATTTATATACAATGTTCAGTATATGTATGTGAGTACATGTGTATATAAACAAATGTATGTATGCATGCATGCATGTGTATCTATACATATAAAACTAATAATGTATGTATGCCTGTCTATATGTGTGAATCCTTAACTCGAGAAGTACCCAACTGATTTCATTCAAATTTTATTCATGCAATACTTAGGGCCCATGGAGTGTCATGGGTCAAAGAAATTTTCAACTTCGTGCCTAATGCGGGGCCAGAGCAACTTTTAGACTATATATTTCGAACGGGTATTTGGCAGCGCCACTTCTAGCCGAACAATTATTAGTGCTGATGAAGAGAAATAACCTGGAAATCGCGATACACTGATATTGTTTTGAGCTGAGTAGGTGTGCTAGATTCCCTTGTTCGAAAATATAAGGACACAGATTGTGTCGTATAACCAGCTGGGGACTATATCCTGGGGCTAAATTATAGCAACATTCGTCCTAAACCAGGACTGCCATGTTATGTTAGCAAACGTTTTTACCACAAAGTTGTTTCTGTTAGTACTGAGGTTAGCACGGGACCAAAGCTTATTATCGAAGGATATGAGGGCCTGCTTGGCAGATAGAATTACATCAATATCTAAGAAAGTTATGTTAGTTATGTTTAAACAACATATATATATATATATATAT
>NC_069008.1:12084004-12084232 GCF_001194135.2 Octopus bimaculoides | reverse complement strand
TAGGAACTTGTCTTTGCCGCTTGTTCGTAATAGGCCCCGGATATTCAGTATAGGTCACGGATCTTGTCGGACTGTACCCCCTTCAACAACTCCACACACAATTCTCCCATTTTAAAGGAGGTTTATATAGAGATGATGTATTTTTAATTGCAACAGACCTAACAAAATATATATATGCAAGTATATATACATATATATGCATACAAATATATGTATCACACACACACA
>NC_069008.1:12082172-12083816 GCF_001194135.2 Octopus bimaculoides | reverse complement strand
TATACAGGGGTTGGACAAAATAATGGAAGCACCTAGCATCATAGCATCATAATTTTGAAATATCTATGAAACTGTCAAAAGCTTGTATATTATTATGTTTTTTGATTTATTATTTGTGCTGCTTAATATGTTTTGCTAAAATTGCTGTTTCTTTTCAGATATCATCAGAAAAAAGTAATTAAAATTTATTAAAATGACAGATCTATCAGACTTTCAAAGAGGTCAAATTGTTTTCAAAGTGACATGCCATGTTATGTTGTCAAACAATCTTTACTACAAAGTACTGTTGCTGAATATCTCACGTTGTATTGATATAACCATGGGCTCATCCGACTCTGCTCAGGTCACGGATCTTGTCGGACTGTACCCCTTCAACAACTCCACACACAATTCTCCCATATTAAAGGAGGTTTATATAGAGATGATGTATTTTTAATTGCAACAGACCTAACAAAATCTGCATTAAAAGAAACTAGAAAAGTCTTGCATAAATTCTTCGCCAATTCAAAATATCTATCACTTTTGGAAACTCTTACAAGACAGCAAATTTTCTAGATGTTACATTAGATTTAAACTCTTCACTCTTCTTCCCATATCATAAACCCAATCAATGCCTTAAGTACATCAACACTAAATTTAGCCACCGTAAATCTACTTTCGAGAGTATAATCAAAGACATATTTATCAGAATATCCTATCTATCCGCCACTGAGGAAATCTTCAGTAGCTACGCCAATTACTACAACCAATCTCTAGCTTCTCCCAGAAGATTAGATTTATACCCAACACTAAACTTAAAGAACACCTCTCTAAACTTAACCCTAGACAAGCGTGCACACATATTGGATATCCAAAGCCTCCCATTATGGATAGACAATCTCGCCCGCCTAGCACCCATACGATCTAAGAATACTAATATCAATCCTTCCAACTCCCCTCTAACATACAATAGGAATCACACCTCCCCAAATTTGCGTAATAAAAGCTGCGGGACATCTATTCTCTGGTATACACCTCCATTCGCTTTAAACGTTAAGGACTTTGCTAAAGCATTCTTTAAAATAGTTGACTCTAATTTCCTTCGTAACCACAAGTACCATTCTATCTTTAACAGATTCACTTTGAAATTATCCTATTCCTCTGCACCAAATATAGAATCTATCATCACCTCATCTAACAAACATAAACTTAGCTCTTACTATCTAAATGCGTACAACCCTATCATAGACCTACACAATGAAAACACTAACACCGCTTGCAATAACATCCAGTACCCTTGGCCCGACCACTTTAAACAACTTAAACATACATAATATAATCCCCACCTCGGAGGGTAACGGGCGCACAGTTGAAACCGACACAAACACTAATAGGCACACTGATACTAACAGTACTAACTATCAGGTCATCCCAGAAGTTCTGTCCGATTTTACCTTTTTTAAAATTGAATGAAATTTGATAGTATTTTAGAATGTCTAATGGAATTAAAAATTATTTTTATGCATTTGTGCACATTTAGACCAATTAAATATTATTTTACAGAATAATAGAATTAAAATGTCTTTGATTAAAACCCTTTCTAACATGGAAGTATACAAAGAGCATTTAAGGCACATAATGCTTTATGAGTACAAAAAAGGAAAC
>NC_069008.1:12074459-12075865 GCF_001194135.2 Octopus bimaculoides | reverse complement strand
TCACAAACTGCTGAGGATGAAAATAAACTTTCTTTTCAATAATGTTATTCAATAAAGTCACCTTCAGTTTCAACAAGTGCTTCTATATTCTAGATCTAAATCATTTTACATGCTCGAATTTACATCATTTACATGCTCGAATCAAGTGGTCCTGGTTCATTTTGGACATTACTCTGACTAGGGCAGCTTTCAAAGAATCTTTGATATTAGGGACATGTTCATTGACCTCTCTCTCAACAACACTCCACATGTAATAGTCCAATGGATTGAGATCTGGGGAATTAGGAACCAAATGTTAGGAATTATGTGATCATGAAAATTTTCAGCCATCCATTCCTGTGTTACTAGAGCTATGTGTGATAGTGAAGAGTCTTACTGAAACACATATGGTCTTCCATTGTATACACTGTCTATCCAGGGCTTAGCAATGATTTCCAGAGCCTCAATGTAGGCCTTGTGGAAAGAAGTAAGGAGGTATCACATGTCCTTCATTGCTGACAACCCCTAAAACCATGACAGTTGCAAGAAATTTTGTATGCATAACACTTGGAACATCAGAAGGGTCTGCACGTAATCATATGTCATTTCTTCTGTGAACTTTTTGATCTTGGCCGAAGTTTTTCTCGTTTGAGAAAAGCCAAATCAAATCTTCATCTGCTGGATTTTTCAGTTTGTTTAAGAGCCTTTAAGATTTGATGTAGTGATTTTCTTTTGCTTTTTCTGCTCTAGCCTTTGGAATGTCATCCTCGCTGTATTTGGCCGAGAATTATCCTGATGGAAGAACACCTTTCGTCTTGAAACCTAAAATTGTCGTTTTTCTTCTAGCGCAGGTGTCGATGAATGGTTGAATGACCAAATCCAAGCTTCTCTGACTGTTCCTCAACAGTTACGATGCGATTTTGTTCCACCAGAGCTTGCAGGACGTCCTTGTCGAGCTCTATACCTTCCAGTACGAGGCTTGTCTTCTAGACTGTAGTTTCCGGCTCAGAATTTCTGGAACTACCGTTGACACTGGTTTACGCTTATTGTCCAATCCGTATATACTGCATTAATAGTCCTCGTACTTTCCATTGCGTTGTTCTTATAAAGATGTTGAATTGAGGCATTCTTGTAGTCCTGTGGTACACGGCCTGCCATCCAAATATTTATGAATAGGTCATGCAATTTCTTAAAACGCTTCTGTCCACCATGTTTATAGAATTCAGGAGAGATAGCATCCCTGCCAGGTGCTTTGCCAGAAGAGATCTGTTTAGCTTTGCTCGAAACGTAAAACCACCTTTCTTTCCTTCCCTGAGCGTCTGCTAATACTTTGCATCTACCACGTCCAGGCGTTGTTGTTTTTTCTTGTGCTTGTTCATCATTTTCTTTTATTTACTATATACATACATACATATATACACACATAT
>NC_069008.1:12071225-12073271 GCF_001194135.2 Octopus bimaculoides | reverse complement strand
GATTGTTATTAATATGTCACATGTTTTTATAAATTAGCGCTTGCATCTATTCTTGTAGATTCTCTGGAGAATCTATTAATAAAAATCTGTAAATGTACAACCATCCAGATATCTGAGTACCTTATTATTTTTTCTAATATATAATTCCTGTACATCACCTCCAAACCTTCTAATATATATATATTGTAATGATGCAAGTATAAGACAGTTAACAGTCAAATATGTATTCCCTATTCCAGCATAAGACCTTCTATGCATAACTGAATAAATAAAATGAATTATTGTTAGTCACAATTCTAAAGGTATTTTCATGTTGCTACTTTATTCTGTTTGCTTCAATAAACATATTAAAGCATTCATTTATAGAAATCCTAACTCAAGTAACTGCATGGTATTTTGAAAGATAGGAAACTATTAGTGTGTTTGTGTAAGTATGTGTGTGTGTGCATGAGCACACACACACATACTACCCAAAGAGGCTTTCATCCCAATATCTATAGATTTATGTGTGCTTTGTGATCCATTGTTTTCTTTTTAAGCGATATCAGACTTAAGGCTAGGACCCAGAGACATACACCAGTATGGAAAAAGGATATGGAAGCTTAAGGGGCCTTCAAATGAGCAGTAATTTGGAGATTTTCCAATCGATGGATTTGTTGAGAAGGTGGAAGCGATATAGACAAAGTATAACTGGAAGTTCTTACGGAATAACTTACTGAGAACAACAGACCAGATCTATGACTGAAGCAGAGCTTCTGTCAGATCAAAGGGTGACATGGCGGTGGACCAGTGAGGTTGACAGGGCCACAAAAGAGAAGAGAGGAGTTTGGAAAGAGTGGAAATAGGGGTAGCCAAGAACCATATCAGTTAGCTAAAAGAAAGGCTAAGTGACGGGTTTGTCTAGCAGAAGCAGAAAGAGATTTGCCAATGTTTTATAGCGTGAGCTTCAGAGGAAAGCATGTTCGGGAATGCTACACAGTGTATCAGAGGGAACCGAGACGTTGTGGAAGAGAAGTGTGTATGGAGGGATAATGGTACACTTGCACTTAGTGACTCTGAAAAGAAAGACGCTTGGAATTGCTACTATGAATGGGTTTTAAGTGAATGCATAGAAGAAAGGGGACCTTTACAATGTGACTCCAACAGAGACCAGCTATCTTAGTTGAAAGAGGAAGCTTCTTCGTCCATATCAAATTACTTTTGAGATGCTTAAAATAGCTGGTAGAATAGGATACAATATTTTTAATCAGGTTATTCAGGAAGGTATCATCCTCAATGATTGGTATAGCAGCATTATAGTCAACTGTTACAAGGTTAAATGAGGTAATGAGATGCATTAAAGAGTAGTAATTACAGAGATACCAAAGTGCTGGACCAGGTCATGAAAGTTATGGAGAGATTAGAAACAGAATCAGACTAGATGAGATGCATTTTGGTTTTGTGCCTGGGAGAAGTACTATCTTGTTAGGTAATGGCAGGGGAAGTATTTAAGTAAGAGTAAACCATTGTACTTGGTATTTGTAGACCTGAGGAAAGCTTTCGACATAGTCTGTTCTGTGATGTTATGATTTCTGGTGAAGCTAAGGTTAGACGAATGACATGTGAAAGCCATACAAGTTATGTACAGCATTGTTGTCTGCAATGTGGGGATTATTTCTGAATACAGTGACAAATTCAGTGTACAAGTAGGCTTTCACAAAGGCTCGCTTTTCAGTCCACACCCATTCGTCATTGTTCTCCAGGCCATAACAGAAGAATTCAAGAGCGGATGCCCCAGTGGAGTACTATATGATGATCTCGTTCTCATAGCAGAATCTGTAACAGAATTAGAAAAGAAATTTCAGGTATAGACGCAAAACCTGGAATTGGAGGGCCTTAAAATTAACTGAGCAAACCATTGTGAGTTTGTAATTTATTAATTACAGAAAAAATAGTTTAGAAAAATGTTGCAGAGGTTTAAAGTTTGATCATTTTTACCCATTCAGAAAACCGGATTTGTGTGTTAATAGTTGTGATAAAATGAAAGTAAACATTATAGGATGAAAT
>NC_069008.1:12070184-12070892 GCF_001194135.2 Octopus bimaculoides | reverse complement strand
TATATATATATATATATATTGGCCTTCGTGGGATTTTCGAGCGAGATCGTTGCCAGTGCCACTGGACTGGCTTTTGTGCGGGTCGCACATAAAGTGCACCATTTTGAGCGTGGCCGTTGCCAGTACCACTACACTCTCTGAGTGGTTGGCGTTAGGAAGGGCAACCAGCTGTAGAAACTCTGCCAAATCAGATTGGAGCCTGGTGTAGCCATCTGGTTTCACCAGTCCTCAGTCAAATCGTCCAACTCATGCTAGCATGGAAAGCGGACGTTAAACGATGATGATGATGATATATATATATGTATATATATTTATACACACACATACATATATTCATATTTAAATTTCCTCTATTATCTCTATTTATTTATTACTCAAATTCTATTTACTTACTCTATCTTAACTTCAACCAACCCTTTGCCCGAACACATATACATACAAATCGTAAACAATATCATTCAGTCTACTATAGTGAATCCATAAACTTATATAAAACAACCATGGGTATATTTTTTACCTCTGAAAATATTATGCTCAGGGTATAAGAATTTAATATTTAATTAATTCACTGAGTATTAACTGAAACAGCTGTAAGGAATGATGATTGATTTGTTGTTAATGATAAACAATTATTAACTCCCCAATCTCCATTTTCTTTTTCTTCTTTTATATATATATATATATATACACACACATACATACATGCGC
>NC_069008.1:12067441-12069335 GCF_001194135.2 Octopus bimaculoides | reverse complement strand
TTTTGTCCGAGGGGCTTTTGTCCGAGGGGCTTTTGTCCGAGGGGTTTTTATCCGAGGGGCTTTGGTCGATGGGGTTTTTGTCCGTGGGGGGTTTTGTCCTACAATCGCTTGTCCCACCTGTAAGAAACGAGGTAGACCGCCTACCGTTACCTCAACATACAAAAAGACCCTCAGTGAACGCTGGCACGGCTAGACAAAAACCAGACCACCCACCTACAGATGTACATGACATCATAATTACTGTCGCGCACGCTATCGATGCCAGCCTTAGAACCACTCTTAAAAACCATATTCTTAAGTTTAATAATAAACTATACAAATAGATGAAAGGTGGTGCTATTGATATAGGGATCGCCGGTGATGTTGCCAACCTCATCATGGTATGGTGAGGCAGACATATCCACTTAGCTATGTACTCTTAATACGTCGACGACATTATCCTTGTCGTGAAAAGAAATACACACATGAACACTACTAAATGAAGAACAGATGACAGTTATATAACACATAGCTGACTCTATTCATAGCAGTATAAAGGTTACTGTTGACTACCCCTCTAAACACTCCAGAAATAGATTACCTGTCCTAGATACTGAACTGTCCTACATACTGAACTGTCCTAGATACTGAACCTATGGCTAATCCACTAGTAATCTGTAGTGACTCAGTGATGTCAAATAATACCAAAATCAATATCCTCGTGGCAGACTTAGAGTAATAAGGAATGTATTCCCATTATGCCAACCACACATCCAGCGACAACAACACATTCAGCACTACATATTCCGAATGCAGCGTTCATTTTGCACACAGTACGATACAATCAGAGTGTACAATGGAGCGTAAACAAAATTCGAACGCATTCTAAGAAATGATGAAAATGGTATATGCTCACTACACCGCAACAAGTTCTGGAATAGGTTGGAGAAAGACACCAACAAAAGAAATAAAAATAATACTTGGTATGACAACAAAAAGTTTCACAGTGTACTGTTTGTTGACGCTACACATATGAACGAGTTAAGTAGAGTATTTAAGAAAATCTTATGCACAACTGGCCTTAAGATCAAAGTTGTAGAAAAGACAGGTAGGGCTATCAAATCTATATTAAGTAAGTCATACCCATTTGATAGAACTACGTGTCGAAATAATTGTGTAGTATGTTCTACAAACCCGCAGGTAAACTGCAAAACAGAGAACATTGTATACCAGATTGAGTGCCAGGAAGGGACTCGCTCGGTTCTCCCAGAGTCCTATATTGGTGAGACATCTAGGATAACTAGGACGTGGATAACTACACTAAGAAAAAACCGAACTCCATCTATTAGCATGCTGGCCACAATGGCTCCCTATGGAGATTTAAGTTAAACATACTATCTACACATGCCACTGATGCAATGCTGAGACAAGTCAACGAAGCTGTCTGTATATAGGAGTACAAACCCACCTTCAACCGTAAATCCGAATGGGGTAACACCCAGATTCCACTCGGGAGTACCCATCTATAATCACCCCTTTCTCTCAATTACACATAGAAATTCATACATACATGTTGAGATGCTTGATATTGAAATATATATATGCAATTATATTTAGTTGTATGAGTGTACATAGATTACTATGTATATACGTATGCGTAGATGTATGTGTGTATGAGTGTGTATATACATATATGTATGTGTGTGTATATATATATAGGAGAATTTACGTAAAAACAACAGACGAAGACAAGTGGTGTAAACAACAAATGGATGTATTAGTATAACGCTCAGGAATAAAGAAAGTCTTTACCGTTTCGAGCCTACGCTCTTCAACAGAAATGAACACAGAAAGAAACAAGGAGAGAAAAAAATATAAGTGTAGTGGTCAGCGATCTATCATGGCGAATGATATA
>NC_069008.1:12064660-12065543 GCF_001194135.2 Octopus bimaculoides | reverse complement strand
TATATATATATATATATATATATATATTAAAATAAGCAACAAGGATATCCAGAGGTAATGCAGTACGATCGTTTCATACAACTCCATTTATTTGAACAGTGTAATCATTACATCAATTTTAAATGCAGAGCAATCCTCAGCTGCACAAAGACATAGAATTTAATTAAATTAGAACAGATGGACACATTAGTATAATTATACCTAAAATCTCCAAGAGGTTAAGGAGATAGACAAAGAACATGTTGCTTTTACTACAACATAGAAGTTAATAAATAAAATATCAAGAAGACTCTGCCTGTCACTGATTTTATTTGTTTTTTAGTTTTAATTTATAGACTAGTTTATCAATCCTTGCATATCTAAGGCTTGAGCGAATAAAGGGTATCATCTGTTAGGGGTAGGGATGAGAGAGTAGATAGAAATCATAGCTGGTATAGTCATAAAATCATGAGGTTTGGTAAAGGAAAACTTAAAACAAGATGTTGGCTGACAGCTAAGGAGGTCCCCACTAGCAGATCATTGATAATGAAACAGGGGAAGTCTTATCATGTAGTACTATAGGTAAATGTTTTAAAACAATGTTGTTATATTGTATACAGATAAAGTTTATGGCTATTCAGAGGGTTATTAAGAAGAATATATTAACAAAAGGAGAGAAATTTATGGATACTTTTCAGTATATACCAAACTTTTACCACAATAGAGGGAGGAAAAGAAAATTATTCAGAAATAGTTTAATATTTATACATATTGAGCACTTAAATACTAATTCATCATATGGCAGGGGTTATACAGTAGTTAAAAAAATCGAATATAATGAAATCGGTTGAATTTACACAGTACAATGAAATCGAAATGAATTTAAAGTTTGCACGATGATTTA
>NC_069008.1:12060999-12063800 GCF_001194135.2 Octopus bimaculoides | reverse complement strand
GGGGGGGGTCTGTTATCTCAATTCTAACTTTTCATGGCCTAGAAGAGGTTAGAAGCGTCAAGTGGCAAAGACAAATCGGCTTAGCAAAGCCATATACTAAATGTAACTTGCTGTCAACCATTGTTTTCTCTGTAGGGAAAAGTGCTGTTGAACTGTTAAGCGAAATTTGGCGATAGAGGATCGAATCCACGCCATGCCTGCACGAAGCCAATACATATGTGTGTGTGTATGTATGTATGTATGTATGTATGTATGTATGCATGTGTGTGTATGTATGTATGTTTGTGTGTGCGCGTGTGTGTGTATGAATATAAATATGTACATGTGTACATACATACATTTGTATATTCATACGTATGTACATATAGACACTTACATATCCGTACATTTATAAACACACACATACGTGTATTGAGAGGAGTGATTTATACACTGGTTTTACCCAAGTTTTACTTTCTTCAACAAAGGATGTGTAGCGTACGCCTTAAGGGAAACTTTTCTCTCTCTGTTATATATACATAAATACGGACGTAGTGGATAACAGCTAGCCTTCGGCCGCACCTTTGGACACTGTTGTGTCCACCACTCTGATTGGTTGGTATTGGCACAGTAAGTCTCTTGTTCAATTGCGCACCAAAATACAACCCAATCAATCGCAGCCTTCAGATGAGGTCACGTGAGACAGTATTTTCTAAACTTCTGGTGAGCCGACAGAATGTTATAAAAGCCAGTTTCTTACCGTTCCATATGTCGTCGGCTCCAGACCTTCTGGGGTCTAGCCACTGACCACAGAGCACACAACCAGTTCCAGCGACGACACAACAGCAGCCACATGGAGACTCATCAACACTTCGTCCAGCAGCAAGCATTTAGGACCTCCATCTTCGTCGCCTCCAGCTTCTTAGCGTCAACATCATTTCTCTACGTACACACCAATCAGCAACGCTCGTACAAGTTCTATCTCTACAATGTTTGTGAATTACTTCACCATGGTTAACAGCAAATACAACCTGCGACAACCTTCTGTAACAAGTAACCGGCAGCAGCATTGAAGCCACGACTTCTTACACGACATGTGCCTCTTCCCGGCTCTGCATTGCCGCTACAGCTTCTTGATACAGCACTTCAACTACTGTGTACCTTGACTACGAACTGGTATTTATCATCCTAGTGTCTGAACATTCTTCTAACGTCTTTATAGACATCTTTCTATGCTCTGTACTTATCGCACACGCATACATCTATGTTTTACACATACAGATTGTATACATGACGGCCTGTTTATATTCGCACACACAGACACACAAGTTAACATATAAATAAATTTTTCTCTTAAACATTCTACCAGTTGTGTACTTATTTTATTGACCCCGAAAGTTTGAAATGCAAAGTTGCCCTCGGCAGGATTTGAACACAGGACCTAAAACCAGAGAAAATGCTACTAAGCATTTTGTTTAGGGTACCAGATCTGCCCCTTCATTTTAATTGCAGCAAAATCAACAACAACAACAATAGCAATAATAATAAACGCTAATATTAAACACTGAACTTAATGCTAAAAAACAGATAATAGAGACAAACACGCAAGCCATACCAGTCAAAGAATTATAGCTTTAACATAACAGACCGGTGAATTGGGAAACCTAGATAGAAAAACTAGAAAAGAACTAACAGAGTACCAAAATCACCACCACAAATCAGACGCAGACAGAATATATCTACCCCATTCAGAAGGAGGCCGTGACCTGATATAGAGAACTAGTATAAAATGCCAACAGTTGGACTAGGAAAGTACTTAGAAACAAAGAGTGGAAGACTACTGCATGCAGTAAAGCAACATGAGAAAAAGAAAACGCTTTTCTCTATATACACACAAGGAGGTGACATAATACAAAACAGAAACAAGCTACACTGGCACACTGGCCTCAGATGACATGGCAGAAATGGTCAAAGTGACAACAACAAAAAAAAACATGGAAACAGGATTTACAAAATACCAAAGAAGAAATGGAGTGAAAAATCACTCTATGGCCAATACTCTGCAAGGCTTGACTGAGAACAGGTCAGCTTTTAAACCAACGACGGCTCAAAAGCTCTGGATTAAAAGTTGAAATTGAAGGACTGATTCTCGCTGCACAATAAAAACTAACTGTTGCCATTAAAGATGGAATTTCCACTGTCGACGCTAATTTACCAGTCGGAAAATACATATTCATCATTTCCCTCAATAGTGATGGTCAATATTTACATTCAGTGGGACACTATTTGGATTATTTTGGTTATAACAATATGACTATTGATGACAGTTATTTGTATATTCATGGTACAAATAGCTGTCAACCACTGTACATATGTGTGTGTGTGTGTGTGTGCGCGCGCGCGTGCGTGCATCTCTGCTTAGATACGAATGAATGTTTTAACTATACTCAGGTTTAAGTATACATTTGCGTGCCCATGTGTGCACGCACGTACGTGTCACCCAGATTGTATGTGTGTTTGTCTGCTTGTTTTGTGGCTCCTTCATACCCTCGTATTGTTTTTTATATGTAGTTGTGTAGGGACGTATATATACCATATGTTGGGTTGGCAACTAAGTTCCCGCCGTTTTTTTTAAATTTTGGAATTTATTGCGTTTTTAAATTTTGGAATTTATTTTTTTTAAGAATTCTATTTTTGAATCATTTTGGAATCTATTTTGCTTTTTATTTTATTTTTTTTCTAGTTAATTTTAGTTAATTTTTGTTTATTTTCAGATCATTAAAGTGGAATGTCAAGTTAAGAAAAACGAGCATTGTCGACAC
>NC_069008.1:12059326-12060464 GCF_001194135.2 Octopus bimaculoides | reverse complement strand
GATTATCCATTACGAATTGCTTGAACGGAACCAAACGGTCAACGCGGAACTCTATGTTCAACTGATGGAACGACTCAACACGGCTATTCAAAAGAAAAGACCTAATTGGCAGCATGGAGTTCTTCGGCTGCACGACAACGCCTGCCCTCATATCGCCAATATGACCAAGGAGGCCATTCAAACGCATGGCTGGTAAGTGCTGCCACACCCGCCGTACTCTCCTGATTTGGCACCAACGGATTTCCACCTCTTTCGATCTCTTTCAAATGCTATGCGTGGAGTTTCGTTCAATACTGATGCAGAATTGAGAGCTTGGTTGGATCAATTTTTCTAGTCGAAATCGGGTGATTTCTACCAATGAGATATTGAAAATCTTGTTGAACGTTGGGAAGAAGTTGTAAACAATAAGGGTGAATACATTATTGATTAATTAGTTGTTATTTTTTATTAAACCTTTAAAAAAAATTTTAATTTAAAAAAACGGCGGGAACTTAGTTGCCAACCCAATATATACAGGTGTGTGTATTGAGATGCATCAGTGCGCGTGTATATTTCCTCATGTATTTCAGGTTATTTTGGCAATATGTATCTAGGTATGTATGTGGACGCATTTTGGAGTGTATGCGTGTACATATTTTGGGAGTATGTGTATGTAACATTATTGAATATACCACTTTTACATATTAAACACATTCGTGGAAGATGATAAGTAAATATTAGTGACTTGTAGGGATATGGTATTTCGTTATGACCAAAATATACTATAAAGTATATTAAACGTTTTTATAAGCCAATACCTGTTCTACTGTGTTAGCAGTGCACTTCACATCACTTTTTAAGGTTAGCTAAGTTGTGCAATGAACTTCAAGTACAGGCGTGGCTATGTGGTAAGAAGCTTGCTTCACAACCACATGGTTCAGTCCCACTGTGTGACACCTTGAGCAAGTGTCTTCTATTATACCCTCAGGCCGACCAAATCTCGTGAGTGGATCTGGTAGGCGAAAACTATATGTATGTAGAGATGAAAAGTTACATTTGTCTTTGGCTTTAGAGTTTGACGAACCACCCATGAGAGAGAGAGAGAGAGAGAGAAGACAGAGAGAGAGAGAGAGAGAAGACAGAGAGAGAGAGAGAGAGA
>NC_069008.1:12055253-12058816 GCF_001194135.2 Octopus bimaculoides | reverse complement strand
AGACAGAGAGAGAGAGAAGACAGAGAGAGAGAAGACAGAGAGAGAGAAGACAGAGAGAGAAGACAGAGAGAGAGGGAGAGAGAAGACAGAGAGAGAGAGAAGACACAGAGAGAGAAAGAGAAGACAGAGAAGAAGAAGAAGAAGAAGAAGAAGAAGAAGAAGAAGAAGAAGAAGAAGAAGAAGAAGAAGAAGAAGAGAAAGGCAAGAGAGGAAGAAGGAAAGAGAACAGAGAAGAGGAAAGAAGAGAGAGAGGTAGTGCGTGCGTGTATGTGCGTGTCTTGAAGAATGTTACAACTGTAATTGTTAGTGTAGAATGCAGTGTGAGCAGCGTAGATCAATTCCAAAGTGTGCCCAGTAACAACAACAACAAATATTTATGAAAATATTTATTTGTCATAATGAAAGAAAGCAAAAGAATGACGTCCTGGGATTATTCCAAAAACCATAAAAGAATTGTCTGAAATGTCAAAGCCAAGAACTTTATAGACTTCATTATCTTCACCCCTGAGGAGTAAATATTTTTCAAGATCTTTGGATGTTTGGTATTCAATATGTCCAGGGATTTCGTAAATATTGTTATCTGCATCTGTTGTATAAATACATTCATGATGTGTGGTTAGATAAGGCTTGTGAATATAATAATTTGCATATCTCGGTACTTTTATACTTCTGACCAAATGTTCCTTGTACCAGAAGATTTCATAGTGACCATCATTATTCCGTTGCTCCAATTCCTCGCTTTCCCACTTCCCAATGATAATATTACCATCAGATGTCACTGCTAAATCAAACATCACTACCACCTCTTCCTCTACCTTCACCTCCCCAGAACACACTTCCCGACTGTATTTACATCTTCTGCCATCAATATCGACTATATCTACATAATAACAATAGTTATATTTTCCACCTTCATTTCTGCCTTTAACATAATGACCACCACACACAAGTTGATTGACGTTGTATTTATAAATTCTGTTGTAGTATTTCTCAGTGTTGATGGTTTTTAAATGACAAAGATCTCTATTGAAGACCACCATTTCTTTACCAAAGATGACTATGAAACATTGATCCGTCCATCGACATATACCTAGTGGTTGTTGTGGTAATTGTTTATGTTGAAGTATGTCACCTGTTGTTGTACTGATTAATGTGACAGTGTCTCTAAACAGCAACACATAGACATCGTCATCTAACTTAATTAGTTTGCTGTTGTAGTCTCTATTATCATCATAATTAACAGGTTCAACACATGTAGGAATAGAAAGAGGGATCATTGCTGTTCTATGTGGCAGTCTCCTCACTGATATTTCATCAATTCCTCGCATACTCACTGCCATGAAATTACCACATCTTACCTTTAATCTACCGTGACCAATTATTTCACCTGATTTACCTCTTCTTACTCCTCCTTCATCTCCTCCAGTGTATTTCACTTTATTAATTAATTCACTAGTGAATATTTCCTTGTTCATTTGAGATGTCATGGAAGGGAAATGAAAATCAGAATCAAGATTTAATAACGACACAGATTCCAGAATGTTCACTTGGTCCCCATCAATCTTTATACCATCACAGTCAATCAAGTTAATATGTACACACCAGTAAATATTTCCCACTTTTCTCCATATTACTAAATAGGGTACTTGACTTTCCCAAGTTTTATATTTCTTCAAATCTTGTTTCTTCAGTTGAAATACTTCTTGTCTTTTAGGAACTGTGACCATTATGTCTCCTTCTTGTGTAAAACACACACCACCAACTAAACTTCCAACATTTCTGCAACATAGCAACTCCCCATCCTCATCAAATATTTTAACATTTCCATTATTGGCTTTTTCACATACAACTGTCTTTCCTTCATCAGAAATATCAAAATCTTTTACTTGAACAGGAAATTCGTCTGTTTGTAAACGAGAAACAGAGAATCTTTCCCGATTAAACCTAAACAGACCTTCAACATAGAGTTTATTACAATTGCTACTCCAATGGCTTCCAATAAATGTTGGTCCTTTACAGTTCATGTTGGAAATATCTGTTTCATATTTATAAATTCTCTTTAAAAATATCCGGTTGTATTCACCAGTCTGGTTGAAGCATACTATCTTATCATATTGATTGTAGAGGCCACTAGATCTTTCCCACTGACTATTAATGTACAAAAAGCTGTCATCACTCGTCATCCTGTTATAATAACTGGTATGCTGCATATAGTGTCTAACTGAATGTAAATATTGACCATCACTGTTGAAGAAAATTATGAATCTTTTATTGTTGACAATGATGACATCATTAGCTGTAACTATAATATCACAGATGTAATAAATGTAATTAACATTGGTCTCCTGCGTTAATGCCTCAGGTATATTAATTTGTTGTAGTACATTCACAGCTGAATGCATTTCATCAATACTGGTGATATACAAACTGAGTTTATCGCTACATGTACTACACACCAGTAGATTGTCAGACAAACAAGCAACACATTGATATTTATTTCTCGTTTGGTAATTCACCAGTAACAATGGAAATTCCACTTTTAGTGTCAATAATTCATGTTTGTCATCATCAGTTGTAATGACCAGTGTGTTTGACTGCCATCGACACATTTTAACATCATTACCATTCAGCTTGACAGAGTCCAGAAATTGACCATCAAATGTTAATATCTTGATGTTTTTATTGTTAATGTCGTATCCTGCAATCAGATTATTTTCAGTAATAACTGAACAGCAAATGCTCACTGATTGATTGTCTGCCAAATCGGGAGGGACAACAACACGTCTGGCTTTATCAGAAACTGTCAGATCCTGTAGATATAAAGAAGATGACAACATTTCACTGACAGAAATGTTTCTGGAAAATACATCTACCAGGTCGATATAATAATTAAGTTGATTATTTGTAACGAGATCATTAACCAACAAATTATGATCGTTTATAGCAAACATACGGCTGTTCTCTATAAGATATACAAACATTTGGTCAATAGATCCACCGTAGAGATTGAGGGGACGTTTCACTTGGGACATTAAAACACTGGGGACCATCTTAATACTACAAGGATGATGATCACCAGTGCCATGACCACCACCATCTATTCTAGTGTTGTACTGAAAAGCTTTTCCCCTAGTAACAATTAATAGTTTTAGTGTTTCATTTTCTATTGATAGTGATTTCACTACAAATGGAATATTAATTCTATGAATTATTTCAGCTTGATTATAATTTTTAATGGCTAAAATATCTAAACGAGATGGTTTATCACAATTACAAACAATTTGACCTTTACCCAGCTTACACACCCATACATAAGGCTGCCTTAATGATACACTTCTCACTGTCTTTGATAGGTTTCCAATGACCCTTAATTGTTTCTGTAGGGGTAATGTGACACCTATTTGATTAGAATCCCATCGACATATATCTGTAGCTAAAGATGGCAAAGATAATGTAGACACAATGTCTCCTTCATTAGAAATGTATAACAAGCAATCATGGTTGATGTCGGACACCACCAACTGTCCATTTGCCAGATGACATATTTTGGCAATGAGAAGTTT
>NC_069008.1:12054625-12055243 GCF_001194135.2 Octopus bimaculoides | reverse complement strand
CAACTGTCCATTTGCCAGATGACATATTTTGGCAATGAGAAGTTTTTTGTCATTCTGCTTTTCTTTGAGTCGTAGATTTAGATTTCTGATATAAGGATTTTTGATGCGTAAACAACATCCAGACCAGTCGTTATACTTGTAAAGAAGAACTCTGTTGAGTTCAACATCTGGCACATAAAAAGTTCCTTGGAAAACAGCAATGTGAGGGTGAACAGGGAAAGGTAGTTTCCACTGCCATTTAATTTCTCCATATATATCATAACATGCAACAATCGACTGTCTCTTGAACAGGACATAATAATAAACATTATCAGAGTAGATGTGATGAGGGTAGCCATAGAATGGAAGGTATTTTTCAAAAAGTTCTTCACCACTTGTCGAATAAAATACCAATTTATGCTTCTTTCCATCTATGACTACAAAATTAATTGGAGTTGCAGCAATGGTGACATTATCGTGTTCCAGGGAAATTTTTTGTGTGATTTCAACTTCCTCCTCCTTAATCAATAGGATATGGACCTCATATTTGTTTTCTCTGGTGATCAGAGCCAAACACTTATTTGATACAATATTACATATTTTAACGTAATCAGAGTGGACCTTTATTAAAGGGCCTTT
>NC_069008.1:12046255-12053750 GCF_001194135.2 Octopus bimaculoides | reverse complement strand
ATATTGTCAGACAATGGCGGGAATATGTCACTATTCCTCCTTGTATGACAACAATTTTGGATACCATGTTGTCTATATCCTCACCAGATCCAACTATCGCTGCTTCTGTAGTCACAACTGAAGAAAGAGATCGAAATTTATTGATTATTTTTGGTGCCTCAATTGTCTTGTGCTTGTCTTGTAAAACATTTGTCTTCAAATAGTGTTTCAGGAACAATTCCAGTTTTCTGATAATAATAAATTCTTGATTGTAATCGTTTTCCTTAATGTCTTTCATCAAAATGTCGATTCTCTGTGTAAAATCTTGTAGAAAGTTATTTGTATCTAATCCTATACGTTTTAAAAAAGTACATATTTCTTTCTGAGAATTTATCAACATATCAATTTTGTCTTCATATACATTGAATCTTGTATAATATATATGTTTGTCAAAAACATCTTGTCTTTCAGCTATTTCCCTCTTTTTATGGTCCCCTCTATGTCTTTTTTGTTTTGTTGTTGACTCAGGTGAAGGTCGTTTCTTTGACATTTTTCTCCTTGAACCATCATCTCCCTCATATCTACGCATTTTTTTGTGAACTCTTTCTTCATCATATTTTGTTGTTGAGTCACGAAAAACTCTTTTCAGAGATATAAGTGTTCTTAAAGTATTTCTTGTTTGGTCTTCCATAGTGAATCTATAATGAAATATAAGTGAAAAAAAAACATTCAACTTTGTGAAAACATTAAAGTTTCAGGGAGATAATGTTTACTTCATTATTCTAAACACACAAACAAAAGATTAATGTATTTCTGTCAGTGTATTAGGTTGTTAAATTAATATTTAAACAACTTCTTGTGGGAATAATAATTATTAGAAATAAACATCTAATTACATTCTATTATTGGATGTATTAATAAGTTTCACTAGTTACATGGAGTCTAAATATTAGCAATAATTATACTCACTGGAAATGATATTTTTCGTCAACATCACAAATTAATAGCCATGTCTGGTTTAGATTTATTTAATAATTGGTCTACAGATTTACTTGCCCTTGAAAGTATTCAATAATGAGATACTCTAAACTGTAGAGAAAGTTAAATTTAATTGATATACATGGGGTACGCCACAGCACACTCATGGTAATTATGTTCAAACTTCATGAACATGGAACAATTAGCAAAACATAGACGTTATGCTTCATATAAGTTGTCAGATACAAGACAGACTGAACATCTTGCTTATTAGATGGAATATAAGTATTACTAATGATTATATATACTGGAAATGATGGGACCGTCATGGTTGGCTTAGTTTCCATCATATTTACTTAGATGAAGAGATATCAATAAAGCTGGAGATGAAACTGGTTCTTAACCTGACAAATGCTGTAAATCTCTCAACATTCCAATATAATCCACACAATTATCATAGACAACATTGATTAAACTTGGAAAGCTTATCAAAAAATGGGCTTTCATATAATCACACTGATACACAGCATGTTGAGAGGATCGTTATTATTTGTTCCTGATTGAGATAATAAAGATTGGTTAATGATTTATATATAGTAGCAATAATCACAATTAATGAAAAATAGGTTCATCCTAATCACATTTAATATAAGATATAGTGTTCAGGTAGCAATGAGAAACATATTTGTATAGAAAATGGATTTGGCAAGTGAAGTGAGTTTTGTTTTGTGTTAGGTGAGGAAATATAACCATTGTAGTTTATTAAGAAGTATTGGGGGTTTAATGAGGTGGATTAGGAAATATTGGTGGGGTGTTTAATGATATTCTGGTGATTCATAAAACCACCTTCATAATCATTCTCCTCCACCTTCATCTTCTAAATAGTGACTGTTATTCTTTTGATCAAGGTGGGATGAAAGGCAAAATGATGCAAAATGATTTCAGCTTTCTGAATATATATGGACAAGACTACAACATATATTTCAGATACATTGATATCATTTTATTTTATAGAATAAAGCTATTTTGTTGTTATTGCTTTTGTTGTCGACAAGAAATTCCATGAAGCATAAACCAGATAACAGTAAATATTTCAACTGTAAAATTAAACGGGATTCATGTTTATATTTCCTGTGCCATTCTACACGGTTTACTTTTGGGAAGAAAATCACATCAAAACTACGTAATAATTATCTTAGCTTTATAATTCTGAAGGTGAAAACTTTATAAACAGTCTATAGGAATCACTCTTTGTTAATTAAATTGTCCAGTGAAAACCATTGTAATCCAGGAAGACCGTAAATTTTCTTTCTGCTGCCTGTCCATTTTGTAAGCGCAATGTTCAAATACTGAATAAATTTAATATAAGGTCACAGAGTATAGCAGAAACATGTAAAAGAATGGAGAATTAAGTAGTTGTATATTTAAGTAAGCATTTATGTATGTTTTAGATAGATTGCCAAATTCCAAAATTCTGTGATGCAGCAATTGATATAAGATTTACAAAAATAGAAAATTTAATACCATCCTATCTTTATCGCAGTTATGCCATGCTGCTTGGAACAGAAAACATTTTAAGGGAGAGAGATAGTTGTAAAACTAACAATATTTGACCAGTACAAGGGATTAGGAGGTATTTCAGCAGACCTGCTTATGAATAATATTTATTTGATCCTGATTGGATACAGCAAAATTTCTATCCCATTTGAACTGCTATTGACCTATTCAAATATACGGAGCTGGTAAGCAGAAACAAGCTGTTCAGTAGATATATTATTTGGTTATGGGGAAAATTTGATTTGGTCAATAATAATTCTAAATATTAACTATGAGTAGAAGACAAGTTGAGTTAATGAGAATTCTATAGAAATATAATTGATACATCATTCACCACAGTTAATCCGATCAACAGAACAGCCTGCTTGTGAAATTAACGTGCAAGTGGCTGAGCACTCCACAGACACATGTACCCTTAACGTAGTTCTCGGGGATATTCAGTGTGACACAGAGTGTGACAAGGCTGACCCTTTGAATTACAGGCACAACAGAAACAGGAAGTAAGAGTGAGAGAAAGTTGTGGTGAAAGAGTACAGCAGGGTTCGCCACCACCCCTGCTGGAGTCTTGTGGAGCTTTAGGTGTTTTCGCTCAATAAACACTCACAACGCCTGGTCTGGGAATCGAAACCGCGAGTCCGCTGCCCTAACCACTGGGCCATTGTGCCTCCACATTCACTAAGGTAGATATCCTATTTTGAAAAAATATTTTTCTTCAAGGAATAAATTTTTCTTTTAAATTGTAGTATGGTGAAGATAAAAAATAGAATTAAAATAAAAAATAAAATGGAAAAAGAAAATTTTAAAAGGAATTATATAATAATTAAGAAATAACCTAATCAAAGATTTAAATTTAAATAATAATGATAGCAGCAACAACATAGTAATAATATCAGTAACAATAATTAGAAGATAAAAATAATTAAGATAATTAAATATAATAAATATTAGTGTATCTACAAAATGATACTAGCTTTGTTAAATATATCAGATATTCAGTGTTTCCTCAAGACATAAGGTAATGCAGTAAATATTACTCATTGTTCCCCACTGGAACCCTTTATTGGAAACTGGAAAAACAGACTTTCAGAATAGCTGTCCTATATAAGTTAGAATTTCCCCATTTTTGTCAGGATTTTCCCCTTTTTTCATGCACTGCAAAGCAGTGAAGGAAAGTTTTTTGAGACAAGAATTTTTAAAGTCCCTGTCTTTTGAAAAATGACAGTTAAAATAATAATTATGTGTGTTTATATTCAAAGCCATTTCTTCAGCTCTGTTCACCTAATGGAGCCTTAAGGATATCAGTGTACCATATAACATGCTTAGAACACCTGAAATCTGGGGAAATCCTTCTCCACACCCACCTACTGCTAATGTCTTCCAGTGTGACATACAATGTGTTTAAGGCATTACAAATCTGGATGAGACTTTCTCCCTACATGTGTAACCCCTGTCAATGTCTTCCACATAGAAAGAGAAAAGTCGTAGAGGAGGAAGACAAATAATACAACAACAATGATGACAGATTTACTCCAATATTTGACTGGTTCCTTTCGACCATAAAAATATAATGGAAAGTAAAGTCAACCCCGCGAGGTATTGAACTCTGAGCAAATACAGTTTTCCGTAAAAATGTGCTAATAACTTTGCCAACTCACCTTACAGTTAACATAAAGGAGTTAACATTGGATAAATATGTATTGAAAAGCCAATAATATTAATTCTCCACTTATATTACAGTTTGATTTCTATTAATGTACACAAATTTAATTAGCAAAGTAATCAAATTACTGTTGAATAATAAGCATAAAAGTAAAGATTGACTTAAATCATTTCCTTGCTTTGCTGAAAGCCGGAGGTTTATTTAAGAAATTCCATTAAACTATATGAAGAAAGCAAAATCTATATTTTATATCTGTAAAATTAATTTGCAAATTTTGAATTTCCTTTGAAAGATCAAAATCTAAAACTATTTAATTTGTAAAATTACTTTTACATAATTTGACCAAAGACATTCTGTGATACTATGCTAATTCATCCTTCTCTAATGTGAAGTAGCTCTAGCATTTTTAATGGTGTAAATATGTTAGTAATTCATTTGTTAATTAAAATAATAATTGCAATGATATTTACCAGAGTCAATATTTGGGTTTCAATTTCTGCCTGAAGTCTTTCTGTGTCAGAAGTATCAATTTGTTCAAAACAGAGGTAAAACAGTGACTTCTACAACTGTCATGGAGATATTTATAACATAGCAGGAAGAGGTTGATATGTGAATGCTATTGTATCATTTTTGTGTAGTGTGTGAGTGTAGCTTTGTTTAAAAGTGTGTGAGCATGTATAAGTATATTTCATCAAATGTGTGTTGGAGTGTGTATGTATGTGTATGTTGTGTCATAGTGGGCAATCTTTCGATGTTAGTCTAGCTGGTGTGGAGCCACTTGCACATTAATTTCATAAACTGGCTGTTCCATTCATAGGATCAATTGGAACCCTTGTTGTTGTAACTGATGGAATGCCTATTGTTGTTATTATTATTATTATTATTATTATTATTATTCACGAGATAGCAAATGGCACTCTTCTTTTAATTTTGACTCTATATCTTCAGGAGGAGTTACCTCAATCCTTTCTATATAAACGAAAATGAAGTAGATTGACATTGTTGTTGTTGTTGTTGTTGTTGTGGTGGTTGTTGTTGTTGTTGTTGTTGTTGTTGTTGTTGTTGTTATTATTATTATTATTAGTATTAGGCTTAAGGTGGCGATCTGGCAGATTTGTTAGCATGTTGGACGGAATGCTTAGCGGTATTTCACCAGTCGCTACATTCTGAGTTCAAATTCAGCTGAGGTCGACTTGGCTTTTCATCCTTCCAGAGTTGATAAATTAAGTACCAGTGAAATACTGGGGTTGATAGAGTATATAGGTATGAACGTGTATATAGGTATTGCTGTGTGTATGTATTCAGAGGCACACATACTTTTATGTAAATGGGCCAAAACTTCCCACACTTTTTTTTCCTCACTGATTGTATTAAAACAGGTTGAGTAGTAGTAGTAGTAGTAGTGGTGGTGGTGTTGGCGGCGGCTGTGGCTGCGGTGTAAAGACAGAAAGGAGTGAGAGAGAGAGATAGAGGTCAAAAGAAAGAATGTAGAAGTAAATGGGAAGTGGAGGTGAGAGATATATTATTCAGAGTCTGAAGTAACTGCAGATTGCTTGGCTTTTTAAGTAGGTTATCATACACGCACAACATTGATGACTCATACATATACACATAAGAAAAGCCTTTCAGTACAATACTAGCATTGATGGTGGCGGTCATGGCAGTAGTTGTTGTGATGGTAATAGTAGCAGTATTAAGATGGTCCCCAGTGTTTTACTGTGCCAAATGAACCCTTGCCCCAATCTCTATGGTGGATCTCTCTTTTTTTTTTTCTTTTACTCTTTTACTTGTTTCAGTCATTTGACTGCAGCCATGCTGGAGGACCGCCTTTAGTTGAGCAAATCGACCCCGGGACTTATTCTTTGTAAGCCTAGTACTTATTCTATGGGTTTCTTTTGCCGAACCGCTAAGTGACGGGGACATAAACACACCAGCATCGGTTGTCAAGCAATGCTAGGGGGGACAAACACAGACACACACACATATATATATACATATATACGACAGGCTTCTTTCAGTTTCCGTCTACCAAATCCACTCACAAGGCTTTGGTCGGCCCGAGGCTATAGTAGAAGACACTTGCCGAAGGTGCCACGCAGTGGGACTGAGCCCGGAACCATGTGGTTGGTAAGCAAGCTACTTACCACACAGCCACTCCTGCGCCTAGACAATGCCATATGTTTGCTATAAACGATCATAATTTGTTGGTTAATGATCTCGTTACAAATAATCAACTCAATATTTATATCGACCTGGTAGATGTATTTTCCAGAAACATTTCTCTCAGTGAAATGTTGTCATCTTTATATCTACAGGATCTGACAGTTTCTGATAAAGGCAGACATATTCATGTTGATGACACCCCCACCCCCACCCCCAGATTTTAGAGATAAAGGACCCATGGAGATTTATCGTTTGGTTATTAATGAAAATAACCTGGTTGCAGGATACGACTGGAAGAATGAAAACATTAAGTTATTCACATTTGATGGTCAACTTCTGGATTCTATCAAATTATATGCTGGTTACAATATCAATATGTGTCGATGGCAGTCAAACACACTGGTTATTATGAATGATAATAATAAAAACCAACTGTTGACATTAAAGGTGGAATTTCCATTGTCATTGGTAATTTACCAAACGAGAAATTATTATGAATGTATCACTCCTAACAGTCAACTGGTGTGTTGTAGTAGATGTGGAAATGGCTGTAGTTTGTGGGTCATTTAAATTGATGAAATTCATTTAAACTGTGAATGAAATGAAACAAATAGACATAACTGAAATATTACTAACAAGAGACAAAGAAAATAGTAGAAATTATAACAATGTGATCCAGGATATTACAGTTACATCTATATTCCTCCCTGTGCCTATTAAATCTTATGTCCCTGCCATAAGACTTTACTGCTACACACACCAGCATAATTTAATTTGTCCTTAGTCGAAAGACACTTGTTGTTATGTCCTGTTAATTACATTTGTATTTGTGTAACATTTCTCTGGGGTTTTTTTTCCGTCCTTGTTTTCGTAGCCATTCGCTGCTGTCTTCCAAGGAATCTAATGCTCTAAGCTTAGTTTTTCCTTGGGGCAGGCCAGATTGGAGCAATCTCAAGTATAACCAGCAGAAATTGCAAAGATAATGTGGAACTTGACTGAGGATAGAAAACTCCGAATGACCCATCCTTGTTTTCTTTGTATCATCTGTCTGGATGGTTTGTTGTCCCTTTTTTGTATCACCTAACTGTCTGGATGTTTTGCATTCTTGTCCCATTTTTGTATTTTTTGTGCATTTTTTATATATACATATATATGCAT
>NC_069008.1:12035856-12044735 GCF_001194135.2 Octopus bimaculoides | reverse complement strand
ACATGGCTCGCACAGCTCTCACTAACCATTCTTCTATCCCTAGTTTCCTCATTGACCACCAGATGAGGGATCGGGGGACCCTGTCAAAGGCTTTCTCCATGTCAACGAAGGCCAGGTACAGAGGTTTATCCTTGGCTAGGTATTTCTCCTGAAGCTGTCTTACCAGAAATATAGCATCAGTGGTGCTTTTCCCTGGAACGAACCCAAACTGCATCTCATCTAAACTGACTCTCTCCCTAATTAGTTGGGCTATGACCCTCTCCGTAACTTTCATTACTTGATCCAACAACTTGATACCTCTGTAATTGTTTGTGTCTAAAGCGTCACCTTTACTTATATATATATAAGTAAGATTAAGTTGAATTAGGCACTTAAATTGAGGTATTCCGTTAGGTCAGAATGATATACACACACATTATCAAGTAAATATCAAACTTGGTACATAAGTACCAGCCAAATGATATTCTTGCAATGTATATTGACAATTAGACCCAGCTGATTGAAGAAATCTACTTCAGACATGTACCCATGTTGTTGGGAAGCAAGCTTCTTACCATACAGCCACACTGTAAAAAAAAATGCCCACTTCTTTCAGAACTTAGGAGGAAACAAAGTCGACTCATGTGAAATATTCTGAAACTCCTCACTCCACCCTCTTAAAAATGTTTTCAACATAAGTTCCAATATAATCAGAATTTATATCATCTGAAGCACATTTGTAGAAAACTTCATTGAAAAATACCCATTTGGAAGTCAGCAATGAAGTTGGTGCCTTATACTCCTTACAGAGTAATATGAAATAACCAATTTAGACACTATCACATGTCTTTGTTTGGCATGATATATTGTGATGGTTTCACCACAAAATATTACTGGTGGACTTTCTCAATTGATTTCACATCTGTGTAAGATAAAGTCAAACTAACATAAATTCAATTCTTATACAGCAATATGTATCACATTTTAACATTATTAGACATTGGGAAATGTCTTTTCAATACATTTAGCTGGTTTAATCACATATTGACTAGATAACAACATATATCATATCTTAATATACAAAATTATCCCACTGTTTATCTCTCATTCAATGTATGATAACCTCTAATATCAGATAATGTCAACGGAAAATATCTAGCTTTTAAATAAAACTGTTACTGTAGATCAGTCAGAGAAATGCACAACTTTTATCATAGATTGATCAAGTTTGTGAATTCTACAATTTAGGGTTGTGTCAGCACCCAATTTGCTTAAATGTGATACATGCAGAATGACAGAGGAAACCAGATTTATTCAGATTTCAGGTTTAATAAGAACATTCATAAAGTGTCATGAAGCCAGATGTCTGGATTCTGGAACTTAAAACTGAGACAACAAAATATTGAGAAAACGAGGCGATATATTGCACGACAGGCACAGTGAAGCCATGTCTGCACAGAGAATGGACATTAAAACATCAACTGCAACAATAATGATGGTTTGCAAATTATATCACTTCATATTATATTAACTGTTATGATCATGTTTGTAAATAAATATTGAACTTAACCATTAACTCACAAAGGAATTATGCTATAAATAAAAGAAATGAGAACGGTATATAAATCCCAACAAAAAAAAGAACCATTCCTTTGATGGGATATATACAAAACAAAATTTAAACCAGGATTTACATAAGATACATGAAAGAATGTGTATGAGATTCAGAATATATGTAAAATATTCTACATATATTTGTCTATGGTCTAATGAAGTATTTTCTTTCATGTTCTATCTGTTTGTTTGTAATATAATAACTGTACAGCAATGTTATATCCGGTTTATAGAAGTACATTCTTCAATTATTTACCCACATTGTCAAATAAATCAATAGTATATTTTCTCAATTCTAGAGATATGTTAGAGTGAATATTTATGAATGATTTTATTAACAATAACATACAGTTAAATCACCTGACGTGTGGATTTAGCTGTAGTTTTATATAATACTAGCTTAAAAGCCACACTCCATGCGGACTTTTAAACTAGCTCCCGTGGAGAGCTAACTGGACCTGTGGCCCAAAACTAAAGAGAGCAATAATAATAAAGCATTTATTGGTACTTTACCAATATGGTATTACTTTAAATTCAGTTGAAATGAAATAAGTTCACAAAATTTTGGAGTTCTTTTAAAATTTGAATAGAAGATATATATATATATATATATATATATATATATATATATATCATCATCATTTAACATCCGCTTTCCATGCTAGCATGGGCTGGACGATTTGACTGGGAACTGGTGAACAAGATGGCTACACCAGACTCTAATCTAAATTGGCAGAGTTTCTACAGCTCAATGCCCTTCCTAATGCCAACCAGTCCGAGAGTGTAGTTTATTTCCTTTTTACGTGCCACCTGCGCAGGAGTCAGCCCAATGTTTTGTTCACATGCCACTGGAACAAGTGCCAGTGAGGCGAAGCTGGAAACAATCACGCTCAAATGGTGCATTTTATGTGCCACCGGCATGGAAGCAAAGCTGCTGCTCTGGTAGTAATCCTGCTCGGACGGTGCTGTTAGCGCTCCACTGGCACGGGTGCCAGTCATCAAATTTGGTTCAGTTTTGATGTCACTTGCCCCAACAGGGTCTTTGCAAGCTGAGTTTAGTGTCCAATGAAGGAAGGTTGGTATGGGTGCTAGTCAACGAACTTGGTTCAATTTTCGATTTCGATTTCACTTGCCTCAACAGGTCTTCGCAAGCAGGGTTTTGTGTCCAAAGATGGAAAGGTACACATAAGTGGTCTGGCTACACCCCTGGCAGTAGCCACGGATTATGGTCTCGCTTGGCTTGCCAGGTCTTCTCACACACTGCATAATTCCAAAGGTCTCGGTCACTAGTCATTGCCTCGGTGAGGCCTAATGTTCGAAGGTCGTGCTTCACCACCTCATCCCAGGTCTCCCTCTTCTACAGGTTCCCTCAACCACTAGGGTGTGGCACTTTTTCACACAGCTATCCTCATCCATTCTCGCCAAATCTCCATACCAGTGCAATCATCTCTCTTGCACACCACAACTGATGCTTCTTAGGTCCAACTTTTCTCTCAAGGTACTGATACTCTGTCGAGTATGCACACTGACATTACACATCCATTGGAGTATACTGGCTTCATTCCTTGCAAGCCTACGCATGGCCTCAGCAGTCACAGCCCATGTTTTACTGCCATGAAGCATGGCTGTTCATACACATGCGTCATACAGTCTGCCTTTTACTCTGAGTGAGAGGCCCCTTGTCACCAGCAGAGGTAAGAGTTCTCTCAACTTTGCCCAGGCTTTTCTTATTCTAGCAGCTACACTTTCAGCGCACCCTCCCCTGCTACTGACTTGGTCACCAAGGTAACGGAAGCTACCAACTACCTCTAGCTTTTCTCCCTGGAATGTGGCAGAAGTTGTTTCCTGTTTGTTTACAGTGTTTATTGCTCCTGAGCATCTGCCACATACAAAAACTACTTTCCCAGTTAGCCTTCCTTTGATATTGCTGCACCTCTTATGTGTCTATAGCTTACACTGGGTACATCTTATGGAATTTCTACCTACGTCTTTTCTACAGATCAAGCAGAGCCGTCTACCTGAAGGGGTTTGGGGTTTGTGGTTTGTATATATATATATATATATATGTGTGTGTGTGTGTGTGTGTGTGTGTGTGTGTATGTATGTATTATGGCTTTGTGTCTGTTTGTTCCTCACCATCACTTGATACCTGGTGTTACTGTGTTTGCATTCACGTAACTTAGCAGTTTAGTAAAAGAAGCCAACAAAAAAAGTACTGGGCATAAAAAAGGAAGAACTGGTGCCGATTTGTTTGATTGAAATTCTTCAAGATGGTGCCCCATCATGGCCACATTCTGATGACTGAATAAGATAAAAGAACCACTAAATTCCTTCGTAAAACTTAAAGCTAAGGGAAGCAACTCTTGTACTATGGCATTGAAACGTCTCACGGAGAACACATACGCCATAGAAACCAGGAAACCGGGCCCATGAGCCTGGCTAGGCTCTGAAAGGGCGACGTTTATCATTACAATTAATGTTATGGGCAACATCCACAACGATAACCCCTGGTTTAGCAGGTGAAATGGTTTAACCCTTTAGCATGCTTATTTATTTACAGTGTTCTAAATTAATCATGCATTATCTTGTAGTTTCAAGATCTCAATGGTGTGTTTGTATATTTTTGGAATGACATTGCAGGGTAGGTGTGAAAGGTTGGATCTGGTGAATTTTAACATAAAACAGGCAGAATATTTGAGCCAGACAAGGGCTGTATTCAATGCAAAAGGGTTTAAAATGTAATGAATTTTGATTGTAAATGAATGGCTGCATGCTCAATCAAGTTACTTTTTATGACAAAATGATTTATAACAGATGCTCTCAACTGAGTTCCATATAAGATTTTGTTGTTAACAGTTATCTGCAATAAACTGGCTACGTTTCTACAATACACAAAATATTTTAACAAGTTTTTTTATACAATTCTTAATATTTAATTATAAAAATATAACAGAATTCTTTTTAAACATCGAATGGTTACGAGGGTCCATCTGAGTAAACTAGGGATTCAAAGGGGTCAAAAAATGATTCAGAAACACTGATTTATAATGTATGTCACTGATATGAATTCTCTCCTGTATGGATACATTTGTGTATAGGCACTTCAAAATTTCAAGGGAATGACTTACCACAGATATATCGTGGTAAGCCTTTTCTCCTGTATGAACATATTTGTATGCAATTAAATCACTCTTTCGATAGAATGATTTACCACATAAATCAGGATATGGTTTCTCTTGAGTGAATATGTTTGTGCCTTGTTAAATTACTGTTTAGAGAGAATGATTTACCACATATATCACACTTGTATGGCTTCTCTCCAGTATGAATACGTTTGTGTCTTATTACATGACTAATTTCAGAGAAAGATTTACCACAAACATCACACTGATATGGCTTCTCTCCTGTGTGAATACGTTTGTGTTTTGTTACATGGCCAGGTTCAGAGAATGGTTTACCACAGATATCACACTGATATGGCTTCTCTCCCGTATGAATACGTTTGTGCCTTTTTACATGACCATTATCAGGGAATGATATACCACAGATATCACATTGATATGGCTTCTCTCCTGTATGAACACGTTTGTGTGTAGTTAAGTTTCTATTTTCAATAAATGATTTACCACATAAATCACAAAGATATGGTCTGTCACCTGCATGGATACGTCTGTGTGTAGTGAAGGGTCTTCTATGAGAGAATGATTTACCACAGATGTCACACTGATATGGTTCCTCTCCTGTATGGATGCGTTTGTGAGCAGTTAAGTTGCTACGTAGAGAGAAGGATTTACCACAGATAACACACTGATGTGGTTTCTCTCCTGTATGAACAAGCTTGTGCGTAGGTAAATATCCATTGTGAGAGAATGATTTGCCACAGATGTCACAGTGATATGGCTTCTCACCTGTGTGAATACGCTTGTGAGTAGCTAGTTTACCCTTTTGAGGGAACGATTTACCACAGATATCACAATGATATACTTTCTTTCCTGCATGAATATGTTTGTGACTAATTACTTCACATTTATGAGAGAATAATTTACTACAAATATCACACTGATATGGCTTCTCTCCTGTATGAATATGTTTGTGTTTAATAACATTTGATTCTAGCAAGAAAGACATTTTTATAGATATCACAATGGAATGATGATTTCCCAACTCTTTCTGGAATCTCTTCAGGTAATCATCAATCCTCAAAGTTCTTCCAAGTTTCTCACATAATTCATTTTTCTACTACTTTACTTTTCTCATCAAATATAATTATATGGATATTTTTTTCATTTGCATTTTTATAACTTATTCCTGACAAAATAATATAATATTACTATAAAATACTACATTTCCATTAAAAGTGATGCTTGCCGATATCTTTAGGTGTTGGTATCTCTTTGTAAATATGTCCAGTTTTAATTAAAATGCAAAATTATGACAATATTCCAGATAATGAAGAAGAAAGACATTGTTGTTGATCCTAGTTCAAAATGAACATTTCACTACATGTTGATTCATCACAGATTTATGTAAACAGGTTTGTATCAGTTCTATATAACATTTCCCTTTATTTTTCAATTTATAATCCACATTAACGATGTACTTGAGGTAAAAATTCTAGACCAGTTTCATCTGATAATCTGAAATTAAAGAGAAACAACAGTGTAAGTTATAGAAGATACTTAAAAAATGAATATACAGTAGGCACAGGTGTGGCTGTGTGGTGAGAAGATTGCCTCCCAACCACATGGTTCCAGGTTCAGTCCCACTGCATGGCACCTTGGGCAAGTGTCTTCTACTATAGCCTCAGGCCAACCAATGCCTTGAGAGCGGATTTGGTAGACAGAAACTGAAAGAAGCCTATCATGTGTGTGTGTGTGTTTATGTATGTGTTTGTTCCCCCCACTTGACAACCAATGTTGGTGTGTTTACATGCCCATAACTTAGTGGCTCAGCAAAAGAGACCGATAGAATAAGTACTAGGCTTACAAAGAATAAGTCCTGGGATTGATTTCTTTGACTAAAACCCTGTAAGGCAGTGCTCCAGCATGGCCATGGTCAAATGACTGAAACAAATAAAAGAATGAAAGAAAGAATAGTGGAAATTTTACAACCATTTCTATAATAAAAAAAAACTATAGATATAAACATTTAAGTGAACAAATGAAGGATTGAAATCTATATTTCAATCAACAGTGACATTTGCCGATATCTTTAGATGCTGGAAATTCTTTTGTAAATATGTCTAATCTTAACCCTTTGGAGATGGAGCCTCATTAGGAATTTCAGTGCCAAGAAGTCGGAGCCCTTTTCACAAGCCCTACAGAGGGCATGCACTTAGTTTTTCAAAAAGAGATACAACAATGGATATTTTCCTATAAAGAAAAACTGTAGATTTAAAAATTTACAGAACTGAATATCTCTTCTTTCTTTCAATGACTCTCTCAAGATCCTCACCACCTTTGTCTATTTTCTTCCTTTCGTGTTCCCTTCCCCCTCACATCTGCTTGTACTTGCTCTTATAATGTAGCATAGGTCTGGACACGCCTAAGAACCCCTTAGCCTTTCCATTCTCATTGTCCATTCTGCTTACCTCCACAACAATGTCTCTGTTACTCCCTCCATTACCACTTCTACATATCCCTCAATAATGTCTATTCAGTTACTCACTCTACAAACACTATCATACCTGTTCCTCTTATCATGCCTTACCCTCTCTCATCACCTGACATAAAAACATCACACACGTTCTTTCTCTCTGTCCTTTTCTCCTTCAGTTACCTGCCCTTTTTTCTTGCACGTTGCTTCCATGTGAAGGTGCATGGCTCAGTGATTAGACCGTCAGACTCACAATCATAAGGTAATGAGTCTGATTCCTGGATTGGACTGCATTGTGTTCTTGAGCAAGACACTTGATTTCACATTGCTCCAGTTCACTCAGCTGTAGAAATGAGTTGCAACGTCACAGGTGTGAAGCTGTATTGGCCTTTGCCTTTCCCTTGGATAACATCCATGGTGTGGAGAGGAGAGGCTGGTATGCATGGGCGACTGGTGGCTTTTTCATAAACAACCTTGGCTGGACTTGTGCCTCGGGGAGTATTGTGAACATTCTAGGTGCAATCCCATGGTCATCCATGACTGAGGAGGGGGGTTATCTTTACCTTGTTCCCATGACAACCTGTAAGGTAGTTGACATTATCAAGCTGTAGGAACCATGCCAAAACAAACACTGGACCAAGACAAGATCTTCTAACTTATCTGATTCTATCAAACTATCAAACCCATGTTAACCATTGAGAGCAGACATTAACTAGTTACAGCAGCACATTGTGTAACATTATATATATATATATATATATATATATATATGTAGTGAACACTTCTCTCACTATATATATTAACAGGCGAGCGTAGTAGAAAGCAACTCATTCCCTGTCATCACCTGACTGACTATTCTTTGTGCGGGTAAATTATCTCCACCCGTTCACCCCAGGACGCAAACTGACCAACCATAGCCCCTAATAAGGTCACGTGAGAGTGTTCTTCTAATGCTTCTCTGGAGCCCACCTTTAGCTATAAATAGCCTGCTAAATACCTGCCAATTCGTCGCGACTCAGATCTCTTAGATCTGGCCGCTGACCACACACGCGTAACACTGCCAGCCAGTTCCAGCGACGACATCAACAACACCATCGTTCAACTACAAACTACAAGCATCGCCCCCGACGTCGCCAACAGCAACACGACTCTACGACTACCAGCATCGCCGCCAGCGTCAACATGACTCTACACGTACACAAGCTACCAACAGCTAACCGCAGCTTCTCTTCTCAACCCTGTTTGTGTGATTTCTTCACCATGAAAATAACAGCCAGAATCCGACACCTGCGAAGAACATCTGTATTATAACATATTTATCATTTCATATATTTTGTGGCGACCGTGTGACGCGTTAATAAAGGAGCTTGTTTTTCCATTTGTCACCATTTCTCCTTTTGGTTCGCACGGTCGTTCTTACATATATATATATATATATATATAATGTTACACAACGTGCAGCTGGAACTCCAAGGACGAGGGTTCCAGTTGATCCGATCAACGGAACAGCCTGCTCGTGAAATTAACGTGCAAGTGGCTGAGCACTCCACAGACACGTGTACCCTTAACGTAGTTCTCGGGGATATTCAGCGTGACACAGTGTGACAAGGCTGACCCTTTGAATTACAGGCACAACAGAAACAGGAAGTAAGAATGAGAGAAAGTTGTGGCAAAAGAGTACAGCAGGGTTC
>NC_069008.1:12022688-12035111 GCF_001194135.2 Octopus bimaculoides | reverse complement strand
TTTTTTTTTTTTTTTTTTGCAACATATTCCGATATAATGAGAATCTACATCATCTGAAGCATATTTGGCATTACCACGCTCTTCAGTGACGTAAATGCTTGTAGTAACGAAAGAATGTCGCATATTTATAGGAAATTTCATTTAAAAATATCCATTTTCTGAAAGTTATGAGGCAACAAAGTCGGTGGTGGGAGGACACATCTATAGTAATACTAGAAAATAATATTGATCTTTAATATTTCTTTCTTCCTCGCTCTAATATCTATGTCTGATTAACTTTTAAATGTTTCACTCATTAGAAATGTTAGCACCAACATACGTGTATTTCCAATGCATTTTCTACATTTATTTACATCGTGGTTCATTCATCACTATACTTCGCTACGTATAGTGAAGGCTAGATATTTAATAACGGTTATACAATCAGTCCGTGAAATCAGTTATTACTTTGCCACTACTGAGTTAAGGACTTACTTGTATTTCTCCATAAACTCCTGCAATCTGCTTTCCCATCTTCAGTATTTGTTTAAACTACGGCGATGTCTTAATTCTTGCCGTGATTCACCAAGCTAAAGTTTGTCAACAGAAATTATAAAAACTAACACGACAGAAACGAAACGTAAAAATAATCCTAATATTATCAGATATCCTCGTTCTTCATTTGTAGTTTTGCTTTTAAGAAACACATTCAGAGTAAAAATGTGACTTTGTTGTCCGAGCACATTCACAGCCAGATCGATACCTTATTCTTCATTCAAAATATATTGAAAATCATACCACGTCCGAGGGCCCCAATTTGTATGTTACCTTCCAAAACAACACTAAATTTCGGAGATATAACAGATATAAAACTTTTCTGAATAATATATATAACTGTGTGTATATTTTAGTATTTTTGTAGAAATGATACATACGTATTGTAACAGCGTATATAGATTAAAAAAAAAAGTTTCGCCGTTTATGTTTCCGAGTCTCTTTTTTGTAATTTTTGTTTTCGAATTTCAGTCCCTGTTGAATCGTAGCGTAAACCAGAAACTTTCTCTTGCTCAAAATTAAGTTTTAGTGTAAGTAAAGATGTCTCAGTCTTCACACTGATTTATATACTATAACAGGTAACATATAATACACATAATATTCATAGTAAAATTTGACCAACATCGGTGATTTAAGATCTTTCATTTTGATGTTGTTAGATAATTGATATTAATTTTATTCTCCACCACACTATGGTCTGAAATCAATAATTAAATCAACGAGCTTATTCTAGACCCTGCTCTAAACTACGATCTGTGATTGTATAGAAATCTAATGGAAACTTTCAGTTAATGAACGTGTGATACTTCCAAGCCTTTCACTTTCAAAAGTTATTAAACATTTATCTGCTAGGATATTTCTTAATAGAGACAATGTATCTCCCAAAACTTCGTTGACATTCTATATGTCGACCACGATTGAAATATATCATTACAAAAGGTACAAGTGGAAATAATTAAACCAAAACTATGTACATGAATAAATATTAGTTTCAAATTTTGGCCCAGTGCCAGCAATTTCGGAGGACCTGGTAAATCAGTTACATCGACTTCAGTGTTCAACCCCGAAAGGATGAAAATTAAAGTCGACTTCGCGGGAATTTGAACTCAGAACATAAGGACGGATGAAATGCCACTTAACGTTTTGCCCAGCGTGATAACCATTCTACAAGCTCGGCATTTTAGATGAATAAATATTGGGTTCAAATTTTGGAAGAAAGCCGTCAATTTCGTGGGAGGAGTAACGTCGATTACATCAACGCCAGTACTCAACCGATATTTATTTTATCGACTCCAAGAGGATGAAAGGCAAAGTCAACCTTGACGAAAATTGAGCTCAGATTGGTTTCAAATTTTGGCACAAGGCTAGCAATTTCGAAGGAAGGGGACTAATCGATAACACCGATCCCTACTGCAGATGTTACAAACATTTCCAAGCAAAAAACAGTGTCTGGGATTGAATTGAGGCCCTGTTTATGAAGTGCTTGTTTCAATGGGGAGCACTGGATTCTCCACATTTCAAATGCTTTTCAACCAAACCGACTGGTTCTTTTTCATCTGCTCCCAGTCTTCAAAATTCATGTTTCAAATGCTTTTCAACTATCATAAATCACCTTTTTGCAGACCAATTGATTCTCTCTCATCTGCTTGCAGCCTTCAACATCTACATTAAAAGCTTAAAGGCTGTTTCTCACAGCATCCCTAAAACGTTTCTTGGGTTTATGTATTGGACATTTACTGCTTTGCAGCTCCAGAAAAACAACTGCTTAATCAACCTATCTTTTTCCATCCTTGTAAGGAGTCCAGTCCAACACAGCTGATGGAGGAGCATCTCAGTACTGGATGTGTTGGCTTGATGAAAAACAAAGGAGCCTTGTCTTAGAGACTGCCATTTGATGTTTAACCATTTAGCATTTAAACCAGCCATATCCGGCCAAAATATCCTACCTGTTTTATGTCCAAACTGACCAGATCCAGGCTCACTAACCTACCCTACAATGTCATCCATCACCGTTTAACATTCCCCTTCCATGCTTGCATGGGTTGGACAGTTTAACAGGAACTGGCCAGGCAGAAGCCTGCATTATACTTCTGTGTCTGTTTTGGCATGGTTTTTATAGCCAGATGCCCTTCCTAAAACCAACCACCCTGCAGAATGGGCTAAGTGCTTTTTTACATGGCATCAGTACAGGCAAGGTCAGTTTTGGCATGGTTTCTACAGCTGGATGCTCTTTCAAATGCCAACCACTTTACAGTGTGGACTGGATGCTTTTTAAGTGGCACCAACATTGGCAGGGTTACCAAGTAACTTTACAAGACAAGGAATCTTTGAGAGGGGAGGTGGCATTGGAAAAGGTGATCTTGTGTCAGATGATGAAAAGTTAGAGTGTAACAGAGAGACAGAAACAGGTGTCTTACTGAAAAGGAGGTACATGGTTACCCAGCCAGAGAGAGAGAGAGAGTTAACAAGAAAGAAGGCAGGAACAGGTGTGCTGCTGTAAAGGAGATGCACAGTCATTGTAAAAATAAGCAATCACATCATTGACATTTTGAAACCACAAGATAATGCATGATTAATACAAAGCAATATGAAAAAATAAGCATTATATTTGACAGAGTAATTTGAAAGCTAAATGGTTTCAAAAGCTAAATGGATCCTTTTAAGGCAGGTTTGATTCCAAAGCTTTGACGAAATGACAATATGTTGTGCAAGTCTCTGCATTTTAGGTATTTTCTATATCTTATACTGCTATTTCTCCATTACATCCACATTTCAAATGCTTTTCAACCATCTTAGATAATTTTCCATCATCTGCTCCCAGTCTTCAACAACATCCACACTAAAAGCTTTAAGGTTGTTTCTCACAGAATCCCTAAAACGTTTCTTATGTTTGTAACATCAGCAATAGGGTCTGGTTGTTCAAAGCTAGACTTGCTAATCATATCATATCTCATGATAGCCTTCTAGGAAGAAGTGGCAATCATGTTTGTGGTGTGTGTGTCATAGCATAGCTGGAAAATCAAATAACATTTGCACCAAAGAGTTTCCCTCAAATACATCATCAATGTTTATTATATTCTAGGGCAGCAAGCAGGCAGAATCATTAGCATGCCAGGCAAGATGTTTAGCACATTAAGCTGAATTGACCTTTACATGACACGCTCGCAGACGTTGAAACAACTGAGATAGATGTTGATGATGATGTTCAACTGTGTCGCTGGTTACAAGGAGGTCATCTACATGAGCAAAAACAAACAAATTCAATCCGTGTACAACTTCATCGACGAAACGCTGGAATGTACTGGCAGCATTTCTCAGACCAAAAGGCATAGATAGGAATCAGAATGAACCAGAGTGGTTACGGCAGTTTTAGATATATCTTCCAGGTTCGTTGGGATTTGGTGGTACGCACATATCAGATCCACTTTGGAAAATATAGAGCAACCATGGAGAACATAAGAAAAATCCTTTAAGTTGGGTAGGGGATAACGATCAAGTGTGGTGATAGCATTAAGTCTCCTGTAATCACCAACGGGTCTAAAACCCGCTTCACCCTTCCCAGCTAGGTATAGCGGAGATGCCCAAGGGCTAGTAGAACATATAAGACCAAGCTGGAGCATGTGCTCGAATTCAGCGTGGGCTTTCTTGAGCTTGTCTGGCACTAGTCTATGTGGATGAGAGAAAACGGGTGGACCAGTTGTTGTAATAAAGTGTTGAGTCGAGCAGACTGTCTGAGTAGGCTTAAATGATAGATCCATTAACTCGGGAAACTGGTTATTGGCAACAGCTACAAAAAATGATGGGCTGTGGATAGCAGCGGTAGATTCACATGCAGGCGTAGATAAAGATGCGGTAGTATCCACAAGTCTCTGTTTCCTGACATCTACCAGGAGTGAATAGTGGTATAAGAAGTCTGCCCTGAGGATAGGCTGTGGCAGGTCTGCTATGACAAAAATCCATTTAAAATCTTGACGCAAGGCAAGGTCTAGAGTTAAAGATATCTGACCGTAGGTTTTGATGGGAGACTGGTTCACCGCATATAATACTGGATAACTGTGGCTTGTTAGAGCTGAGAGAAACTTATAGGCTTTTGGTGCAAAATACACTCTTGTTTATATCACTAGTGAGGAGATAAATCCCCACCAACTCCAACACTGAGACCAATAGATCACATGATTTTGAACTTCCTTGACCTCATCATTGACAGATGCCCGACTGCTAGAGAGACTGACTCATCTCCCCATTAGCGATATATAGAAAATCAGTGCCTGGACTGGTAGTGGAGTCGCAATTAGCCAGTGAGCTTGTTAATAAAATATATATTAGCAACAAAGACGGTATTAATACCAGGGTTAAATATTATGGGAAAATTCTGTCACAAACTTAAGTGATGAGATTTTACATGACTCTCATTTATTTATTTTTTTCTTTTTATTTCTATTTATGAAGTACTTTGTTCTTAATATGGCTCAGTAATGTCCTTTACACTGAAATACACGGGCGGGGTTGAGAAAAGAAGGTATACAATTGCTTAATGTCACTCAAGCATTCCCTCAATAACCCCAGAAATGAAAAGAGAGGGCTTCCAATGAACTACGCTTCTACCACAGATCCCTTAGTCAACTTATGAATCACTTAAGTTTAAAAGAGTAAGGAAAAGAACACTCCACTCATATTAAGCAATGGTATACCTACTTTTGTTCACCCCCTCTGTCATTCTTGCATTTTTTTTAATGCCATATGGCGTTCATGTCTATCACAACAAAACAATAGATTTGGTAGTTCAGGTGATATCTTTAAATTAGCATCAGTTTTAATTTGGTGGTATGTACCCTAACATAAAATTTTGCAAAATAATAAATAAGATCTAATGAACAGAGCAGATTTCACATGATCGCATGACCAACCAGGCTGTCAGACATTGTTACACATCAGTGGTCACAATGTATTTTGCATTATTTTAGCCTTAAAATGACACCACCCATCTAACCAGGTGAGCAGGCCAACAATCCTTGCTGACAGAAGGACTGGAGCAACATGAAATAAAGTATTTGACTCAAGAACACAATGCACTGTTCAATCAGGGAATCGAATCCATGATCTAGCAATCGTGAATGCAACAGCCTAATCACTAGGCCACACACCTTCAGATTAGTGCCTAAATGTATCTGGAATAAAGGTAACATCTCACACTGTACCCACTTTACATTTTCATATGACATCATTTCTTTTAACTTGAAGCAAAACGAACCTTTTCATTGCCTTGTATTGTAAAAACATCCAGTTTTGGGTTTGATAATTCATTATTCATTCATACAATATGTTCCACATATTTTCATCTTACAAACTGATTGTTACTTTTTTAATTACACAGTTTACATACATGTTCATATCCGTAAAGTATACATTTGGAAACATTTATTGTTGGTTTACATGAGGGATCTGTGGGGTTTGACGGGCAACATTTTTTTGGTAGTGTTTTTGGTACCGAAACACTTTCAAACTTCGTATACTTGTATATTTTATGGTATAGAACAGATAAAAAATTTTTGTATTTGAAGTTATTTCACGTTAAAAATTGTCTTATTTTGATAATTTCAACCAATCACTGACGTCTATTCAGTAACTGCTGTAACGGTGTATATGGTATTAATCCCCGTTAGTTCTGACATTTCCGATTAACTAGACTGTTCGTAAACACGTGTGTTGCTCAGCTTATTTTTTCATTTGATTTGTTCTTGCTTAACCCTAACCCTAACTAGAGTTTGATTTGAAGATTTGGCTGCTATTTCTAGGAAATGAAGCACTTGGTGGAGGTGCATTAATAACAGATACGCACAGCGTAATTTATTATATAAACAATATGGTAATCTTCAAGTTTAGGGGGATAAATAAAATAAATAAAAATATTCAAGGGAAGTAACTGAACGTCTTACCAGTATTCTCCGTACATCTCTGTTTATAAATAAATCACACACGTGATTTGATTGACGTTAGGGTTAGGGTGTGATTTATTTATAAACAGCTAGAAGAAAACGGATAATACTGGTAAGTCGTTCAGTTATTTCCCTTGAATATTTTTATTTATTTTTTTATCCCCCTAAACTTGAAGATTACCAACAATATTTGCATATAAATTACCATTTTTCTGTAATTTTGTCTGCTTCAAAAGAAAACAAACCAAAAAACCGGATGAAATATGTCAGGGGAATAACATTTTTTCTTACCAGTCAAAAGCTACTGTTTAGAAAACAGCACTAACTGTATTCAGCTGAATAGACGTCAGTGATTGGTTGAAATTACAGAAATATGACAACATTAACATGAAATAACTTGCGATGTACAAAATTTTGTTAAGAAGGTTAAGAGAAGAAGTTGTTTTATATGACACATTCTACCAGTGTCCCAAGTTTTAAAGTGTTTCGTTAAGAAAACAAATGTTGCCTGTTAAACCCCAAAGATCCTACATGAGATACAATACAACAGACTCTACTCCAAGAAAAGTACTGACTGTTGAAATAAGGAATCATTTCCTGTTGTCAAATAAGAAATAATAGAAACCAATTGACTTGATTTGCCAGAAAATGTTATCACCCAAATTATTACAAGAAGAAACTGTCTCTTCTATGAAGTTTTTGTATGGCTCCTGGTTAGTCCTCATAGAACTGACCAATGGTCAAAGGTGTGTCCATTCTTTAATTACTTTTATGGCACTGTACCAAGAACATTATCCTATTCTGGAGACATGTCTTTCTTTTTCAAAGATGGTAGAATGCTATTCGAGATTCAGCTGCTATTTCAAGCAGGTGGAGGGAATGTATAAGTTCCATTTTTGCCTTTTTGGTATAGAAATAAAGATGTAAGCGTTCGAAGCAGGAATTGTACACAACTTGCTGAGTCAGAAGAAGAGAAAAGATTGTAGGAAATAGTTGCAGCTTGTTGGTGAGTGAATGATTGTTAACAATTCAGATGGTGCTTTTACACAAAATCTAAAGTACATGAGTGTGATATAGCTACTCTGTACTAGATATGTGAGCAATAACTCTCACATGAGAATTCATGTGTGTCTTGTAAAGGATTAATAATTCATCAGTCCTGAAAAAGAAACTTATTCCAGTTTTGGCTATGTTATGTGTAGTTGACATAAAATGTCATCAGACTAACATGACAGACGTTAGATTGAATATACATGTGAATGTTTTTATTAACAATATCACAGTTAAACCATGTCACATTTCCAGATATAGTTGTGGTTTTATATATTATATAATGTTGGGAGGCTGTTATTTCTAAAATAGCCTGTAACTGGGTCAATATATTTATGGTTATTTAAGATATCTTTTCGTGGAATAAAGGTTGAGAAAATGCTCATATTCTGGTTTTAATTAGGGTACATATCCATAAGGACACAAACTTAATTAAGCCTTTAGAATTTAAACTGGCCATATCCAGCTCAAATATTCTACCTGTTTTACGTTCAAATTTGCCATATTCAGCCTCTCACACCTATGTTACAGTGTCGTCCTAAAGATAAAAAAGCACATCATAGAAATCTTGACATAAAAAGAGAATGTGTAATTCAAAACTGTGAATAAATAAGCATTTAATTAGACAGAAGAATCTGAATACTAAAAGGTTAAAGACACTGCTATAACAAGTTAACTATGAGAACAATTACTATCCACAAGGATTTATCAGGTAAAATGGTTGTTAAAAAATGAATTTTGATTGCGATAAAGCTACACATCAGTATGAATAGCTATATGTTTGACTAAGTAAATTTTTCGAGAGAATGATTTAGAACATATATCACACTGATGTGGCTTCTCTCCTGTATGAATGCGTTTGTGTCTAATTATAAGACTAGTTTCAGAGAAAGATTTACCACAAACATCACACTGATATGGCTTCTCTCCTGTATGAACACGTTTATGCCTAGTTACATTACTCTTTTGGGAGAAGGCCTTACCACAGATATCACAGTGAAATGGTTTCTCTCCAGTGTGAGTACGCTTATGTGTAGTTAAGTTTTCAATATGTAAGAAAGATTCACCACAGATATCACAGCAATGTGATTTCTCTCCCGTATGAACATATTTGTGAGTAGTTAACCTATAATTTACAGAGAAAGATTTACCGCAGATATCACACTGATATGGTTTTTCTCCTGTATGAATACGTTTGTGTTTAGTTACTTCAGATTTACGTGAAAAAGATTTAGCACAAATATCACAGTGATATGGCTTCTCTCCTGTATGAATACGTTTGTGAACAATTAAGTGGCTACTTATATAGAATGATTTACCACAGACATCACACTGATGTGGTTCCTCTCCTGTATGAATGCGTTTGTGTATAGTTAAGTTTTCATTCCGAGAGAATGATTTGTCACAGATATCACAATGATAAGGTTTCTCTCCTGTATGAATACGCTTGTGTTTAGTTAAGTCACTGTTTCTAGAGAATAGTTTACCACAGATATCACAATGAAATGGTTTCTCTCCTGTGTGAATACGTATATGTGTAGTTAAGCTACTTGTTTGAGAGAATGATTTACCACAGACAACACACTGATATGGCATCTCTCTAGTCTGAATATGTTTGTGTTTAATTAAGTCACTCATTTCAGAATATGATTTACCACACAAATCACAATGATCTGCCTTCTTACTTCTATGAATGTTTGTCAATAATTAGGGTTTTACCACAACATAAGACTTTACCACAGATATATATCACTGTGATATGTCTTCTCTCTTGTATGACTATGCTTATATATAGTTAAGTTTTCCCTTTTAGAGAGTGATTCACCACAGACATTACAGCAATGTGGTTTCTCTCCAGTATGAACATTTTTGTGAGTAGTTAACTTATCATTTGCAGAGAATAATTTACCCCAGATATGACAGTGAAATGGTTTCCCTTCTGTGTGAATATGTTTTTGTATAGTTAAGTCATTGTTATGTGAAAAGATTTATTGCACAATGGAATAATTATTTTCTTATCTCTTCTGCCATCTCTTCAGGAAAACATGAATCTCCTAATTTTCTTACATAATTCATTTTCCCACTAATTTTCTCTTCTCACCACAATATATGGATATTTTTCTTGTCTGCATTTTGATAGTTTATTCCTCATAAAATAATTCTATATTACTACAAAACATTATATTTCCATCAACAATGACATTTGCTGATATCTTTAGATGCTGGAAACTCCCTTGTAAATATGTCCAATCTTAATTCAAATGCAAAAATATGGCAATAGTCCAGGTAAGAAAGACAGTATTATTTAATCCAAGTGCAAATGGGATATTTCGCTATAATAATTCATCATAGATTTATGTTAACATGATATTTCCCATTATTTATAATATATAATACATATTGATGATGTACTTGAGGTAAAGAATTCTACATCAGTGCCATCTGACAACCTGAAATTAAAGTGAAACAACAGTGTAAGATATAGAAGATACATAAAAACTAGGTATACAACAATGGATATTTTATAACATTTCTATAAAAAAATAATAAATAAATAAATAAAACTAGAGACATAAATATTACCTGAACAACTGAATTTCAGCCAGATATCACAGGGTGAAAAGAGGGACAATTTTAGAATGTTCAAGAGGTCATATCACAACACAGCCTCACGTGAAACTGGAGTGGCTCACCTGTGATTCCTAACTGAATATAGTGTGATAGGGTTCAAGCCCCTATACCTTCATAAATAACACCAACCATAAACTGTAATAAATTATATTGATTTACATGTAATTTAGAGCAAGCTCAAAGGCCAAAATGAACCAGACTGTCAATTATTTATTTTCAAACACTTCTATTAAAGACTGAAAAGTCAGGGATTGTCATAAACTAAATACCTAACATCTGGGAAGTTTTACGAGTGTATTTAGATCAGTATAACCAGAGTTAAGATTCTTTAACAGAGAAGCTACTTAGATAAATAATCCTCTGTTATACTGAGTGAATATGTTTGCATTTAATTAGAAATTGTGATGGATAGCAGAATTGGTATTTAGTTACAGCCCTTTATGTTTTGAGTTAACATCCCACAGTTAAAGGTTTAAGTACCAGTTAAATACAAAAACAGTTGTAATCCATTCTTCCAAATTACAAGATATACTCAACTAAAATTCAAGTTCATGTAACAACCAACACCTTTGAACTTTGGTTAAAAAAAACATAGAATTTACAGTAGAATTTGCTTAAATCCCAGCAATGGACCACCCTTGGGTATATCATTATTCCATTAATGTTTATGAGGAGAAAAATAATGAAAAACATCAATGTCAGAGTGACAAAGAAACGAAGAAAGTGGTCGTGAAATGTGCTAAAAACAGCTAAATCGCCAACACAATTTTTTTGTTTTTTGCATAATCGTCTGAGTTCCAGTATCTAGAACACATATTCCTAAAAATTTTCTTAAAATTCAAAACAACAAAATGAGGATCATATGGGATGCTTAAACCAGAATTTCGCTTTTTCAAAAATAACAGATCAATATTTCAGTTCTAAAGTATTATCCAGTAATACGTAAAACGTTATTATATGTTTTCACTTCTAAAAAATTACTGAAGGGTTCACGTAATTCCCCTATCTTACAACGTTAAAGTGAATCTTTATCAACTCACCGTTTTTAGACGGGAGCAAGTACATCCGTACCCGTTGATTTCATATCAATATTCAAGGCGAGGAAGTTGTCCCCCTTGATATTTATATATTATATATTTCCTCAATTAACCGATAGATGTCTCTACGTACTGACACTATTCGTTTTGTTTCCATTCAAAAGTTCATTCCTCACTTGGCTTTGTCCCTGTTGTACGCATCGTTTTACACTCATGTTGTAATCTGTTTCATGAATATATTGTCATAATTATATACTATATATACAATAAATGTCAATTATTCGTGTATAATTGTTGTTAAAGATTATGTTGAGATTTTCATTGACCGCGTAATCTTCAACTTTCACCTTACGAGGTCATCCCACAAATTTCCCATTCTCACTATATTGATACATGTATCATGAACATATTAAATTATATATTCAGTACTTAACGTCACTCAGTGTGTATCTACAAATAGTTTACCTCAGGCTACCGTATGTGGTATTATATTTGATAACAAGGTTGAAAATTGCGTTAAGATTTCGCTGCTATTTCTACCAGACTAGCCTTTACTCGAGCAAGTCGACCGCAGGACTTATTCTATTGGTCTCTTTTTACCGAAGCGCTAAGTTACGGGGACGTAAACACGCTACCATCAAGCGATGTTTGGGGGACAAACACAGACACACAAACACACACACACACACATATATATATATATATATATATATATATATATGTAGTGAAACTACCTATCGTCACTAGATACAAAACTGCTATCGCCATTCTTCTCATTTAAATATAAACAAACGCGAGCGTAGCAGAGAACCCATTCATTCTCATCACGTGACTGATTATTATTCGAAGCGGCAACTTCTTCGAACCGTTCCCACCAGAACGCAAACTGACCAATCCCAGCCCTTAATAAGGTCATGTGATAGTGTTTTTCTGCTACCGTCTTGGAGCTGATAATTCGCTATAACTAGATCAACTCATACCCAACAAATTTGTCTCGGTCCAGTTTCTCTTAGAGACTGTGCCGTGTACCACGCGACAGCAGCAGCAACATCAGCCAGCGACCACTTCAACAGCTTCGTCCAGCCAACGATGACCACCGCCGTCGCCACATCAGCAACACGAGTCTACGACTACTAACCAGCATCAATCTCCACCAGCGTCTACACGACTTTCTATGTACACCAAACCAAACCACCGCGGCACATCTCTCTCTTCGATTCTGTTAGGTGACTTAG
>NC_069008.1:12014509-12022123 GCF_001194135.2 Octopus bimaculoides | reverse complement strand
TTTCATTACTGGTCATCTATGTTATCGTCGCATAACATATCATGTATATCATCTTCGATATATTATTGTGTTCGACCGTGTGACACATTTAAATAAAAGGAGTCCTCTGTTTTTCCATTCGTCACCATTTCTCCTTTTATGAGTTCGCACGGTCGTCCTTACATATATATATATATATATATATATACACATATATACAACAGGCTTCCTTCAGTTTCCGTCTACCAAATCCTCTCACATGGCTCTGGTCGGCCCGAGGCTATAGTAGAAGACACTTGCCTAAGGTGCCACGCAGTGGGACTGAACCCAGAACCATGTGGTTGGTAAGCAAGCTACTAACCACATAGCCACTCCTGTGTCTATTGATGATCATTTATTAATTTGATTATTATGTTAGTCATTATAATACCGAAAATACAACTTTTTCGATAGTTTGTAGACACAGCTTGTTTGTTGTAGTAAATAGATTGTCTCTAGTTCTATGTTCATTGTGTATGGTAGCTAGCTTCATCTGTGAGTCATTACTAAAGAGAGACAGAGTAATAAACTGTAGGTAAGTAGAGATGAGGATAAATCTACTTTCATACATTGATCAGCATACTGAAAGAGTTGCTCTTTGACCAGAGACTGGTCAACCCAAAGAGAAAGAGAGCTATTTGGTTTCGTGAATTTATATTCTTTGTAACTAAATTAAGTAAAACCAAAGGATTTCTTCTCTCTTATCAGCTTTGACCAATGAGTACCTTGAGAAAGATCAAGAAGTCAGCTTATTCTCATAAACTTTTTAGTGTAACAGGATAAAATAATAGGCTGAGTACTTGTTAGTTAAATATGGATTTGATTTTCAACCCTGGTTTAGGTGTTTGGTAGCTGTTAGCTGTACAAACCATATCACTGTTGCATAACATTCTCTATATAAATATTTTGACTTCTTATAAACAGATTCACACTGGAGAGAAAACCATACCGCTGCAACATCTGTGGTATAATCATTCATATAAAACAAAACATACAAATCTGCATACATACAAATTCATGCAATATAGAAACTGTATCGCTGTGATATCTATGATGATTCATTCTCTGCAAGCAGTCACTTAACTACACATATAGGCATCCATGCAGATCAATAACCATGTCAGTGTCAATATTCGGATGATAGCAAACAAGTACAGCAACTGTATAACTTAATTCATGTCAACTAAAATAATTCTTTCCTTCACCTCATTGATATTCATCATCATCATCATCATTATCATCATTATCTTCATTCAACATCTGTCTTCCATGCTGGTATGGGTTGGACGGTTTGACAGGAGCTGGCCAGCTGAAGAGCTGCCTGGACTCCATGTCTGTTTTAGCATGGTTTCTATGGCTTTATGCCCTTCCTAAAACCAACCACTCTACAGAGTGTACTGGGTGCTTTTACACAGCACCAGTACAGGTGCTTTTACATGGCACTGGTACAGACGCTTTCTATAGCACCAGCACCTACATCCCACAAGATTAGGATTTCTCAACTGAAGAGGGATGTAGGGGACAAGAAAATTAATTTAATTAACAAAAATTAAGTATCATGTCTTGCTTTTTACCAATCATCATTAGTTTATGTCTGTTTTCTATGTTAACATTGGTTGGATGGTTTGATAGGAGCCAACAAGGTTGGGAATTGCATCAGGTTCCATTGTCTGTTTTGACATGATTTCTACAGCTGAATGCCCTCCCTAATGCCAACCACTTGACAAAATGTACTGAGTGCTTTTTATGTGGCACCAACACTAGTGTATTTTATATGACACTAGCATCAGTGCTTTTTACATAGCACCAGCTCCAACAGGGTCACCAAGTACTTTGCAAGGCAAAAGCACTTTGACTGGAAGTAGGGTTAGGTCTAAGTGGCTTTGTGTCAGTTGATGTGATATTAAAGAAGAACAGATATGGGTGTCTTATTGTAGAGTATATACATGGATAGCCCAGTTGGAAAAAAAAGGAGAGTGAGTTAGAGAGCAATAGTGAGAGATGATGGCGAAGAAATGTTGGGGCATGCTCTCAAGGGGCACTGGGGGTAGTAAGAATTGGTGACGTGATAGAGAGGCTTGAGCTGGGTGAGTGAACAGGGGTATGGTAATTGTAGCAAATTGTGGTGAGAAATATAGGAAAGGCTCTGTGGGCTTGGATTGTGGTAGATATGTAAGGGCATTGTTGGGGATAGCAGGTAAGCAAGCTGTTAATGATGGAGAACAGCACAGGGAGGGTAGAGAAGGTGCAGAAAGGAAGTGATTGGTAAGACAGTAGGCAGGGAGAAGACAATGGGAGATAGAAGTAGGGGAAGAAAGGTAACTGAGAAAGCCAGGGGGTGTAGGAAGTGATGGGTGTTAGAGGATGAATGGCAGGGGGAAATGGTTAACAGAGCAGAGAGGATGCAGGTGAGCGTGGGGCAGAGCCCTTCACAGACAAGCATTAACCAAGGTGATTTAGAATATCAATTCTGCTGTGGTGAATGGGTCTTCTTGAGTAGAGCAAGGTGCCAGATGTCTTGGTCTTTTCTCATTTCTGTAGAGCTCAGCTGCTTAAGATCGGCCTTCAACACTTTATCCTGTCTTCCTGAGTCTCCCTCTTCAACAAGTCCCATCCACATTAAGTGATTGGCACTTCTTTATGCAACTGTCCACATCCATACACATCACATGACCAAACCAATGCAGTCTTCTCTCTTGCACACCACATCTCATTCCTCTTACACCTAACTTTTCTCTCAATACACTAGTGCTCTGTCAAAGACCACCAGAATTTATTCTATGAAAAAATACATAACAATAAATATGCATGTATGACAGTGTTGCTCATTTACAACCATCACATGATGCCTCAGCAAAACTCTTTACTCTTTCTAAATGCTCGTCCATTCTGTTTACCGCCTTAATGAGCTCCTTGTCTGCTGAGGACAGCTCACACTCGCTAAGGTCCGAATACATTCCTTTCCACTGGTACAACACTCACCGACAAACCACCACCAGGCAGCTCAAAAAATTCCGTCTGTCTCATCAAAAATCAACACAGCGAATAGATCGACACATGCGTGGAAGCAAGCTTCTTACCACACAGCCACACCTGCACCCATGTATAATTTTTCCTCCAGTCTATATTCAGCTGTGGATTGCAAATGTAAACTTAATTCACACTGAATGATGTCCTACACATATGCCAATGATATAACTTTTATCCAGTGTTTATTTATTTGTCAGCACTTAATTCACAATTCATCAATACAGTAATATCTCTCTTTACAAAGACCCATTTTACAAGTTTTATTTTTCAGTCACAAGATCCAAATTTTGAATGAAGTATAAAAGTTTCTACTACTCTGGTAGCAGAAACCTTTGCTTCTGTGTGTTACTGAGAAATTTATGGAGAGATTAAAAAAATACTTCTAAGCAAACAACTCTAGACATGTTTTTTTTTTTAAAAAGAAATCTATAGGCGCAAGAGTGGCTGTGTGGTAAGTAGCTTGCTTACCAACCACATGGTTCCGGGTTCATTCCCACTGCGTGGCACCTTGGGCGAGTGTCTTCTACTATGGCCTCGGGCCGACCAAAGCCTTGTGAGTGGATTTGGTAGACGGAAACTGAAAGAAGCCCGTCGTATATATGTATATATATGTTTGTGTCTGTGTTTGTCCCCCAACATCGCTTGACAACCGATGCTGGTGTGTTTACGTCCCCGTAACTTGGCGGTTCGGCAAAAGAGACTGATAGAATAAGTACTACGCTTCCAAAGAATAATTCCTGGGGTCGATTTGCTCAACTAAAAGGGGGTGCTCCAGCATGGCCGCAGTCAAATGACTGAAACAAGTAAAAGAGTAAGTCGATCTACAAGTGCTTGGTGATCGCTTCTACAAATGATAGTATGTGTGAGTGAATGTAATTCAGAAAACATAATATTTTTTTATTATAAATGATCTTGACATTCTTTTTACTTTACATAAAATATTCTTTACATTCTACTGTTGTTTTATTGCCATTTCTTTATGAGTTTTATAAATTTTATAGGTAAAATATTTTTCTGGGAATGAATTACAATATATAACATTGCTATTATGGGAAATTATTGCTCTGCTTTACGTGTTTTCGCATTATGAGTGGTCTCTAGGAACAAATTAACTCATATATCAAAGTATTGCTGTACTTTGGTAAAAGGATTTCTCTGAAATGCAAGCACATACACAGACCACAACAGAACTCAATGAGAATGATTTCCAAAATACTTCCCCATGATGTCCAGCAGAATTCTGATTTAAATATTCTCAATAACTCCTCATCACTTTTTAATTTTTTAAAATTTTCTGTAAACCTTTGCAAATTTGTATTTTACACACAGAAATTTATACAATTATGAAAGAACATTTAAAAAAACTTTTTAATCCCACCCCCACCTAATAAATCCTAAAAGTTCCATTCTTTTTTTAAAATACAGTCCAAATCCTTTACTAAGATCCCAGCAATGGGACAGCTTTGGGTGCATCATCATTCCATTAAATGTGTTTACGGGGAGAAAAATAATGTAAAACATCAATACATGTCAGAGAGACAATGAAATGAGGAACGTATCAGATGGTCGTGATGTGCTTAAAATAACAGTTAAATCACACGCAATTTTTTTTTCACTGTTCACAGTTAGCAGGCTTCCTTCCTGTGTGCATTTGTTTGTGTGATTTTAAGTGACTATTACAGACAAATGATTTTCCACATATTTCACAATGAAAAGGTTTTTCTCCAGTGTGGGTACGTTTATGAACAACAAGACATGAATTCCCAGTGAAAAATTTCCCACAAATTTCACAATGATACGGTTTCTCTCCAGTGTGACTACGTTTGTGAACGACAAGATTAGAATTATTGACGAACGATTTCCCACAGATATCACAATGATAAGGTTTTTCTCCAGTATGAGTACGAACATGAACAACAAGATGAGAGTTATGAGTAAAAGATTTACCACATATTTCACAATGATAGGGTCTTTCTCCAGTGTGAATTATTTTGTGATCTACATGACTAGAATTTTTAACGAAAGATTTTCCACATATTTCACACTGATAGGGTTTTTCTCCGTTGTGGCCGCGTTTATGAACAACAAGACAGGATTTTTTAATGAAAGATTTTCCACACAATTCACAACGAAACGGTTTCTCTCCGGTGTGACTACGTATGTGAATTACAAGGCAAGAATTATTAATGAACGATTTCCCACATATTTCACAACGATATGGTTTTTCTCCTGTGTGACTTCTTTTGTGATGGACAAAATGAGAATTTCGAATGAACGATTTCCCACATATCTCACATTGGAAGGGTTTCTCTCCAGAATGACTTCGACTGTGACAAATAAGACTAGAGTTCCGTGTAAAGGATTTATTACAGATTTCACAGTGAAAAGGTTTTTCTGCAGAGTGTGTCCTTTTGTGTCCGTTTAAATCACCACTGGAGACAAAAGACTTTCCACATATTTCACAATGGAAAGGAGTTTCTCCCGTGTGACTACGTTTGTGGACTGTAAGTGTAGAATTCTGAGTGTAAGATTTACCACATATTTCACAATGATAGAGTTTTTCTCCAGTGTGTGTTATTTTGTGTTGTGTTAAATTACTGTTAGAAACAAAGTACTTTCCACACATTTCACAATGAAAAGGTTTTTCTCCTGTGTGAGTACGTTTGTGGGTAACAAGATGAGAATTATAAAAGAAAGATTTCCCACATATTGCACACTCGTAAGGTTTTTCTCCTGTGTGCATTCTCTTATGACTTGCTAATTTACTGTTAAACACAAAAGATTTTCCGCATACTTCACACTGGAAAAGTTTTTCCCTATAGTGTATTACTTTATGCCGAAATACTTCGTGTTCCGAAGAGAATGTTTTCCTACGAATCTCACAGCGATAATCAGAACTATTTCTCTCTAATGATCTTTGTTTAATGACTGTTTCAATATGAAGAGGTCTCTCATCTCTGTCTATCTGTGTAACTGTAACTGTGTCGTTAAAACCCGCTGTGTTCGCAGTGTCCAAGTGATTAACGTTCTCCATATTCATTTTCAAGAAACACATAAGAACTGAGAAATGTCTGCGAGTATAATCTGTTATGGTTCAGTTTCTTGGTTTGGATATCATAGATCTCTATTTACATGTGTGGAAAATATGCAATGTAGATATATTTCATACTTACTAGAATGCCTGTTACATACCGAGTTTTCTCCATGTGGCACCACACATTGTTAACAAAACGACTTCTATTTCTACGTTAAGAAATGTGGATGTGGTAAATGGATGTTATCATGTAGGTTACAACAAATGAAGAGAGTTCGTAAATAACTGTTAGCAGACATTCGGACAAAATCGACATTTCTACAACTACATGTTGTAACAGAATGAATGATAGGAACAACTATAAAGCAAAAACATACTAACCAAAGCCAGAGAAAGAAAATGTGTGCGTGTGTGTAGTCTTGATAAATTACGTTTGTTTAGTGTGGAGAGTAATTAAGTTTACAATGATGCTAATCTAAATAATACGTCCTTCCCAACCGAAGGCCAACTGAAAATCAAGAAAACTTCAGAAAGTAGATTCATTCCGTTTGTTGGTCATTAAAATCTTTTTCCTTTGCAAAATAGAGAACAATCACTTCACAACGTAACGTAGTTTGTAATGAAAGGAAATGTTTTAAAATAAAGGTGATTGGGCATCGACTCTGAAACATGTAGGTTACTATGTTAGTCTCAAATATTAACGTTTACACGTTAACATGAGATAATAACAAAATCCATTTTTAGATTAATTGAACTAATTATAAACATACGGGACAGACGGTGTCATTGATAATTTTTCCCTGTATGAATGACACCGGTGTCATATGCTAAACGTTCCTAACGCAATTTAATACATAAGGAATATAAAAAAAAAATCATCCAGTATAATAACTATTTTATATCAACAAAGGATCCTCTACATGGTTGTGTAACCTGCTAGAAATAACAGATAAATTACCCTCAAACTACAACTTCTGTCTTAAAAAAAAAAAGAGAACGCATACGACAGTGTAGTTCTAAATATACAAAAGAAGAATTAGACTTTTCACAGAAAAGATCCGAAATAAGTAAATGAATAAAACAAAATGACAGGAATTTGTGTGCTCGATTTTAAAATGTTACTCACAAATCCAGATGAACTATTAATTATAATGCTGTCTCTTACTAAATCGTTCAAATCTTCGGTCAAACTAAAGGGTTTGACCCGGAGGGAAATAAAAAAATTAAATATTCTAATAGGTGTAAAACAACTTGCTGCGAACGAATATGAAGAAAAAAAACGCGCGCTCGCGAACGGGGGGAGGCCTCGGAACATTCGCATCCTGAATGTTCCGAGACGCCTCACCGGAGCAAAGAAACAAAAGAAAAATAGTGCAATAGATGTAAAACTACTTGCTCTGAACGAATATGAAAAAAAAAAAAAATGGGCTCCCGCGAAAGGTGGGGTGGGGAGAGGACTCGGAACATTCACATCGTCACATATCACACACACTCACAGACACACACACACACACACGCATATTCGTTCCCAG
>NC_069008.1:12010677-12014247 GCF_001194135.2 Octopus bimaculoides | reverse complement strand
CGTTCGCGAACGAGCGTTTTTTTCTTCATATTCGTTCGCAGCAAGTTGTTTTACACCTATTAGAATATTTAATTTTTTTATTTCCCACGGGGTCAAACCCTTTAGTTTGACCAAATCTTCTTCATTAAACAAGCGTGGCTCATTTTTCTTAGAATCAACTACGTACTCTTCGTCGATAGGAGAATCAGGGTGGTGGGTGTCAAGGTCTTCAAGTGAATCATGTGAGAGGGAAACTGGAACAGGGTTCTCGATGTCATGTGGGACCGGTTTTAGAGCCGACTTACAATCTGCATACACAATTTTTGCTTTAGTTTTCTTTGAGAAACCACCAATATTAGTTATGCAAAAAGTAACAATCAGAGACATGATTGGTTACTCACGCCATACCATCCGTACAGGAAAAGGAATTCCCTTCCATTTTCCATTCAGCTACTGTGTAACCCCTGAGTAATACACGGAGCAGCATATATGAGGTAACCACCTCTTGTCTTGGTGCCCAGCTTTAAACCCGAAATAATATTTATAGGCAGTTTTTAATTTAGTGGCAATGTTCTTCTGCTGGTCACGCACAACAAATTACTAACAGACATAACAAAAGTTATGATCTAACACAATGAGAACAGTTAAAACTAATCATGCTGAGCGAGAGATATACATACTACATGTGACGGCAGTGCAAATGACACTGAGTTGCCAAGAACAAACTGACGTATTTGGTGCTAAACTAAATAATGAACTTTCTCATCCATTTCTTTAATTTTGGATTAAGACTCTTTTCATTTTAGCATATTTTATAATATGGCCTATATCTAGCCGAAAGTATAGTTATAATTTTGCACATCACTCAAAATCCTGACGTGCTAGAACAATTCTGAGTGCAGATTCAGAATCCTCAATTTAGTCTGAAACACAAGCTTTCACTCCAGTAGCAAAATCTTTGTTGTCCAGTGTTATCAGATTCAGATTATCCATTATCTGGAGCCCTTTTATTTTTATATTTTTAGAATAGTCAATACTGGAATATGTTTCACCATAGGCCTTCTCGATTATAAACACTGAGATGAAACTCCACCATTTTGGTTTATATTCCATTCAAAACTAATAATTTCATTTTGTTTTTTCTAGAAAAGTTAGAAATATGAAGCAATATGAAAATTACATTGAATCAACATATTTATGTGTGGAATAAATAGATGTGCATAAACAGCAAGAAGGAGCCAACTCAATTCAAAACAGTAAAAAGTCCAGTCAAACAGCCTTTGTAGCATAGAACTGAAATACACACCTATAGTAATTTAAGTCGCTTTTCGCTTTTGACTTTACAACTAATCCAGATTTCCCTACAGTGATCAATAAACAAATATTTGTGTATTTGTTTGTGCGCTTTTGTAGTGTGTAGATGTAACTACTGTTGAAGTGAAGATGTAAGGTTCTCACATAAGAGACACCAAATGACGATAAACATTGAAGAATACAATAATATTTACAGATTTATTTGCCTGCAGTTGTTAGTAAGACAGCAGTAATTGTACATAGCTGAGAGTGTTAAAGTTTCACTCGCTGGTTGGTAGTTATGCATTCTGCTGGTAGTGAGAGAAAGAGTAAAGATTACACTATGCTGACAGAGAGGAAGAAAGGATAAAGGTGGCATTGTCCCTCAAAGCTGCTCTTTGAATGACAACTGAAGGACAAGAAGAAGATTTGCTTCTGTTCATGGCTGACACAAACATGTTCCATGCCAGTTGGGTTGACAGAAGAGATCAGAGAAAGAAATACTCTGTGTTATATAGTCTATGTTCAGGATGTAGGTCAAATCTTAAACAAAGAACTGACCCTTCAGTGACCAGCAAAAAGGTCTTAGGTCAAGTGTTTCCATTAATCATCCAGTGTGGAGATGCAAAGACAAAGGGATTTCATACTTGCTTGACAAGCAACAAGCCAGTGGATTTGGTTTTGAATTTCAGGCAGGACCAAGCAAGGTCCCTGCACTTTTAAATAGCTTATTTGAGATAAATGATTCCCACATATTTCATGATAAAACGAGCTTTGGCAATCCTTTGATATATCAATAAAGAATGTCATTCACTCACAAGGTTGAAAAACGGTGACTATTGTTATCTACTAATACCAACTCTGTGGAAATCAGTACCGACGGATCACTGGATTTTTTCCTCTATTTTGACTACAATTGAGGATAACAAGACCAGATCTGTGGAAGATTTCCTGCCTATTTCACATACAATAACATTTGAGATGTTTGAAGTAATAGAAAGTTATAGAATTGTCAAACTCACTGACCTTTTTAATCATATGCCATGTAAAAGCCCCTGTACTGGTGCCACTTTAAAAGCACCCACCACTTTGTGTAAAGTGGTTGGCTGTCAGAAGGGCATCCAAAACAGACAAAATGAAACCTGGGCAGCTTCAAAGCTGGGCAGCTCCTGTCAAACCATCCAACCCATATCAGCATGGAGAACAGACATACGATGATGATGATGATGATGGTTATTTATCACCTTTCCAAGAAAACCTAAAATCAATGAGAGCTCTGAAATAGTACTATTAGTCTCATGCTCTCAAAATATTTCTAAGAGCCATACTAGGAAGAATGAATAGAAATAGAAAAATTCATGCAGAAGTTGGTGAAGAGCAATTTGGATTTAAGGTCAACAGAGGTACAAGAGATGTCATATTATGATTCAACATTCCAACACAAAAGCAAATAAATTGCTTTTGCAAATAAATGTAAGAAAATTGATTCGTAAATGATGCTGAAGCATTTGACCAAGCACACCACAGAGAGCTCATCATCACTTTAGAAAAAAACAGATTTGGAAGGAAAGGAATCATGTGGGTATTATATTGGAACCAAAAGGTGGACATGAAAATAAGCCATCTTCATCTGTGTGTGCTGTCAAAATAGGCCCAGCTGTGTTATCTTAAACATGCACACACACAGATTGAAGCAAAATAAAGCAAAAATGTTCTGTTAATTCAGAGGAAATATTCCACCTATAATATTACAGAATAAATTCTATATTTCCTTTCCATACAAATTTGTTGCAAAACTGTTGGTTTCTTGTTGGAACTCCCAGGTTTTCTGCACTGAAAGAGCCTTGTTAAGAGCCTATACAGTTAAATGACACAAACTAAATACTTTGCAATTATGTTATGACACCAACCACCATTGAGATTTCAGATTTGAAATTAAAAAATTTGAGTTCTATAGTTTAACGATAATTTACTGCCTCAAAGAAATCTCAGAAACCCTTAAACATATAGGTGCAGCTCTGCCCGCTCTTACAAAAAGATTAAAAGACAAGTCGGGAAAATAATTCAATGGTGTGTTGTTTATAGACAAGTGGGTATCTATAAATCCAGTGTTGGTGTCTGCCAAAGTATGGATAATATGAAGAAAAAGTCAGGACTTAAGGAAAATTGGTAACTAACTATGACATCATAATAGAAATATACAACAAAATTTGTGAATGAAACGTGGTAATAGATTTTTACCAAATTTATTACCTCCCTTTAAGTTTCTGGACTATATATATATATATATATATATAT
>NC_069008.1:12008138-12009315 GCF_001194135.2 Octopus bimaculoides | reverse complement strand
ATAACAAATCCTACAAAACTGAAAAGATTAATAAACATGGAAGCTGAAAAAAATTAAACGCCTTACTGAATCTGATAACATTTTTATAACAAATCCTACAAAACTGAAAAGATTAATAAACATGGAAGCTGAAAAAAATTAAACGCCTTACTGAATCTGATAACATTTTTATAACAAAACCTACAATGCCTTTTGAGGAGGCTAATCATCAACGTGTTGAAGTACTGAATCAAAAGAATCTAACTCTTTTAATCCAATCTCTTGTTGCCACATTAACTCAATGTTTTAGTGGGGAGATAACCCAGTTTTTAATGGCAATTTTTTAATGGGGGTTGTTGAATTCCTCTCGGGGGACTCACAGAGAAAAGACGAGTTGTACAACTTAGTTATTACATTTATTTATTAATTATAAATAAAGAACGCACTCACTGAATGTTCGTTGTTAAGAAACAAGAATCTTGTCCCCACCATATATATCAATAATCTTCAACTTCGACAGTCACACAAAACAACAACGAAACAAGGACCCCAGACGAACCACATTGAAATATGGGACCTCAGACGAACAACAAACAAATCTAACAGTCCATATAACAGGGGTGAGATAACTAAAAACTACCGTTGGCCGTAACCATCTTGGAGCTTTTAACAGATGATAAATATTGATTTTTCTGATGCAAACAATTCTTTGATGCCAAAGTTAACTGATATTCTGAAATAACAGAGAAACAAGACATAGAGGACACTTAAAATGTGAACATACAACAGTGGAAATGTTACTATTTTGCTATAGAGATCATGAAGAACAATGTGTTTGGTTCTAAAGAATTTTTTGATACCACCTCGCATATACAGTTTCCATATACTAAATCCACTCACAAGGCTTTGGTGAACCTGAGACTATGGAAAAAGACACTTGCCCAAGGTGCCAAGCAGTGGGACTGAACCTGAAACCATGTGGTTGGGAAGCAAACTTCTTACCACGCAACCATGCTTGCACCTTGTTTTAAGATTGTTATAATGTGAGTAATTGATAAAATTATTTAAAATCTCAAGGTTACAGTATTTATATAGTTTCTTAGCTTCATGCTCTTGTGTGATGGGACTGAGGTAAGCCAAGTTAGTGGGTTCATCCTGTATAAATCCATCCAGATCCATCAGTGCTCCCCATCGCTGC
>NC_069008.1:12002987-12006411 GCF_001194135.2 Octopus bimaculoides | reverse complement strand
TATATATATATATATATATATATATATATATATATATATATATGTGTGTGTGTGTGTGTGTGTGTGAATAAATATATGTAAATAATATTTCTTCCTTCTTGGTGTTGATCCTTTGATGTTCATTGGTTACTCCGACGTTGACACAATAATACACTTGCCCAAACTGAATTGCTGGAGTTATTTCATTTTGTCCAAAAAAAGTTATAGAGGTTTAAAGTTTGATCATCTTCACGGAATCCAGAACCATGTGGTTGAGAAGCAAGCTTCTTACTACACAGCTACATTGTACTTATGCATGATATACTAAAAGATATCAGGAAATATTTACACAGAACTGATTGCAACATGTTTATAAAAATCAATAGTGAATTATAATCAAATATTCCTTTTTAACTAGGATAAGTAGCAACGTTTTTCTTATTCATTATCCAAAATACCCTTCTAATTTTGCAATCTAATTAAAATTGGACATATTTCAAAAGTCCATTTTATAACAGTTCCAAACCTTGCCAGACAACAACCATCTCAACTCAGTACACAAAAACTTTCATGTATTCAGAGCCAAAATACTTCACATGGAACTGAACAAGTAAGTCTTTAGTGCCTGACCTTTTATAAAATCAACTACTCATATAACATAAATTGCCACATTTTTTAATAAATCAGGGAGATTTCTGACAGTAAATGGCACAATGCATGCCATTAAGTAAAAGAGCTTTTTTCTTTCAGAATTTACTCCAAACATTGTTGGTATCCCATCAATATAGGTAGTTCCTAGCTTCCCATTTAAAGTAAGTTGATACCATATCAATGAAGTATTGTGGCTGTTTCAATAATGCAGAACAAGTACTCATCCTTCAGCTGATCATCAACAATATAGCAAGCAAAGTAGATCAGCTGAGCACAATTAGAAACATCAATTTATCCAGCTGAATAGTAAACTCGTGTGTCGATACTATATCTCAACATCCTCTCCATGTCATCTATCTGGTGAGAAATGATATCGTTGGAGACAGAAGTTGTTGACAACTTCTTTGTTTCACACAATAACCACAACCACAAACACTATAAATTCCTCCACTGCAGCATGGGGCTTCTTCTGTATCACTCTGAGATGAGAGATTTCATAAAATTCACAGACTGCATTGATTTCTATGACAGCAAAATGTCCAAAAGAATCCAACTGCTGAGCTTTGAGAGTATATTCCAGCAAATTCCTCCAAAGTTGTATTATTGTACATGATGAACATTACAAAGACTGCGTTGTAGTTATCCTGGTTCACATTGCCATTTAACAAGACTACATGCCACACACTGTGGTTGCTCACACGCATTCCTCTTTGTTGCTGCAGTCATACTACAGATATGTTTCCATGCACTTTCAGTCATGTAGTATGGACTTCATTGTCTTTGATGCCATCTGCAGTGACTGATGATACCAGCAAGACTTATGTATCTGAAAGATAAACAAGGGGTGCTCCAGAATGGTAACAGTCCCATGACTGAAATCAATAAAAGAATAAACAAAAATGATCTGACAACTAAAAAAAATGAACGAATTTACTTATTAATTAAATTAAGTTTAAATTAGCTCATAACCCATTGATTTCTGCAGTATAATATTGGATTTTATGAAAGTAACAATATGAACAAGTTTCCATAAAATGCAATCACAGAGTTACTCTACAACATACACCCAATCAGTGAGGCTGATTCACCTCTCATAACATGTGTATTGAGTTAGAGCATAAGGATGTGGACTCCTCTCTCTGCCCTACTGATAATTATTCCACCCAAACAAAGTTATTTGGAGGTGCATGGCTAAGTGATTCAGGTGTTGGGCTCATAATCGTAAGATTGTGGTTTTGATTCCTGGACCAAGCAATGCATTGTGTCCTTGAGCAAAACACTTCATTTCACATTGCTCCAGCTGGTAAAGATGAGTAACCCTGTGACAGATTGGCTTCCCATCCAGGGAGGAATATATGCTTGTCAGAGAAACTGGCCTTATACTCCTTATGGGATAATGTGGCTTAACCAATCTAAACACCATGACAGGTCTTTTTATGGCAGGATATATTGTAATGATGGAGGCGCAATGGCCCAGTGGTTAGGGCAGCGGACTCACGGTCATAGGATCACGGTTTCGATTCCCAGACCGGGCGTTGTGAGTGTTTATTGAGCATAAACAACTAAAGCTCCACGAAGCCCCGGCAGGGGATGGTGGCGAACCCTGCTGTACTCTTTCACCACAACTTTCTCTCACTCTTACTTCCTGTTTCTGTTGTGCCTGTTATTCAAAGGGTCAGCCTTGTCACACTGTGTCACGCTGAATATTCCTGAGAACTACGTTAAGGGTACACGTGTCTGTGGAGTGATCAGCCACTTGCACGTTAATTTCATGAGCAGGCTGTTCCGTTGATCGGATCAACTGGAATCCTCGACGTCATAAGCGACGGAGTGCCAATCAACATATTGTAATGGATTCACCACAGCATATTACTGGTGGACTTTTTCCTATTGGTTTCACATCTGTGTAAGATAAAATCAAACTAACATAAATCAAATGCATAACAATAACTTCCCACACTCCATAATGTAGAATGCCATGGTCTTCCTCAAACCACTGCTCTAAACAAGGAAGCTTAAAGAAATGTCTAACCCTATTTAATATTTTAAAAGCAATTCGTATAACCTCAATCCAACTCTAAAATACTTGTTTCACTCCAACATGGTTAAACGATGACTTCTGAGTTCCTTTGGTGCAGATGTAGTGGTTATGATGTGGACTTTTTTGTGTGAAAAATGTTCTCATTGTTTGTTTACATTGTTCAGCTTAAAGTCAACCTTTATGAAGCAGACCTATGATCAAAGGCGTTCCAGCCATGACCACCCTTCTCTTTCCATTGTATTGCAGCATGTTCTTTTTTAAATGGTCGGTGTGATTTTGAGGGAGATATAGCTTCTATTTCAAGCAAGTTGAACAATCACATTAAAGCACCCTCATTGGCTTGTTTCATTGTTTGTCAGTGAATGAGGAATGCTGGTCATCATGCACATCAATATTTAGAAAACTGCCTTTCACACATTGATTGCAATATTCCAGAGAACAGCAAACAAGATTTACAACAACCTGTTACTCCATCATCATCATCGTTTAATGTCCGCTTTCCATGCTAGCATGGGTTGGATGATTTGACTGAGGACTGGTGAAATCAGATGGCTACACCAGGCTCCAATCTGATTTGGCAGACTTTCTACAGCTGGATGCCCTTCCTAACATCAACTACTCAGAGAGTGTAGTGGGTGCTTTTACGTGTCACCCGCACAAAGGCCAGTCAGGCGGTACTGGCAACGGTCACACTCAAAATGGTGTATTTTACGTGCCACCTGCACAAGAGCCAGTCCAGGGGCACTGGCAACG
>NC_069008.1:11990256-12002614 GCF_001194135.2 Octopus bimaculoides | reverse complement strand
TTTCGTGTCCAATGAAGGAGACAACGTTGGCATGGGTGCCAGTCGCCAAATTTAGTTCGATTTCAATTTCACTTGCCTCAACAGGTCTTCGCAAGCAGAGTTTAGTGTCCAATGAAGGAAAGGTACGCATAAGTGGACTGGCTACAACCCTTGCAGGGGCCTTGGATTTAAGTCTCACTTGGCTTGCCGGGTCTTCTCACGTACAGCATATTTCCAAAGGTCTCGGTCAGAAGTCATCGCCTCGGTGAGGCCCAATGTTCGAAGGTCTTTATAAGAATTGCAATGCCATACAAACAGTTGGTGTGATACCATGTTATTTGTTCTGGAGATCATAATTAAGAATCAAAAATGTAATTTTTCAAGCAGCATTATGTATCACACTTCAACATTTCGAGAAGTTGAGAAATATATTTTTGTTAGACTGATTCTCACTTGGCTACATTTAACCAGCTGGCTGCATCACATTCACTTGATAACCTTCATCATCATGATTTAAACTGGCCATGTCTGGATCAAATATTCTTCCTGCTTTACTTTCAAACTGACCAGATCTGGCCTCTTACATCTATCCTACAATGCCATGCAAAGAGTAAAGAATCACATTATCAAAATCTCAAAGCTATGAGATTATGCATGATTAATTCAAAAACAACGAGAATAAATAAGATTACAAAAATTACTATTTTTAAATCTCACAATGTGAGATATTCAGCAACAGTACTTTGTAGTAAAGATTGTTTGCCAACATAACATGGCAGTCCTTCTTTATGATGAATGTTGCTGTAATTTAGCCCCAGGAGATATCGTCTCCAGCTGGCTATACAACACGATCTGTGTCCTTATATTTTTCTGCTTTGAAAACTATATATTTCAAATGGCAATTTGGCAGTGCCACCTCTAGCCAAACAATTATTCTGTGCTGATGAAGCAAAATAACCCAGAAATTGCAATACACAGATATTGTTTTGAGCTGGGTGGTGATGCTATATTCCCTTGTTTGAAAATATAAGGACACAGATTGTGTTGTATTGCCAGCTGGAGACAATGTCACTCCTGGGGCTAAATTACAGCAACATTCATCCTAAACCAGGACTGCCATGTTATGTTGGCAAACAATCTTTACTATAAATAAGATTACATTTGACAGAGTAATCTGAATGCTAAAAGAAAGTAATCCTATTGTTTATCCTTTACTCACTGCACAATAACACCTAATATCCAGTGTTTAGTATCAAACAATGGAAACAGATGATATAACTTCAAATAAACTGTTAATGAAGATCAGTTTATAAAAAAATATGAAACTTTATTTATATAATCAAGTTTGTGAATTCTACAGTTTATGGTGTCAGCCTTAAGTTTTAGTTAATTGTTGTATATGTAAAATGATAGAAGAATAATGTAAGAATAAACCAGCTTTATTTAAATGTTTCAATTCCAAGTTTACTAAGAACATTCACAAGGTGTAGTGAAACCAAACTTCTGGATTCTGGGACATATAGATGAGATGACAAAGGATATTTTGTATCACAGGCATGTCCAACCCATACTAAGAGAATGGACATTTAAACATCAATGAAGATGATGATTCACAAATTATACATCCCACTTAATACTAAGTTTACCTTAACACTTGTAAATTAACATTTAGCTTAATGATAAAGGCATGAAGGGATCATTATATAAATAAAAGAAATGAGAATGTTATATAAATCTAAATCAACATAAGAATCATTTCATTGATGAGATATACATCATAAAATTTAAACCACAATTTACATAAGATATATAATAAAAATACATATAAGATCATGAATATATCCTAAAGTAGAATATTTTCTTTTAATGTTTTGCATATTTATTTATATAACTGTACAGTGATGTTATCCCCAATACAGAAGAATGTTTTGTTTTTCAGTTATTTACCCAGTGAGAAAACATTCTATTGATGATTCCAGTGTGAAATCATCGATAGTACGTTTTCTCACTGCTTCTAATACACTGGTCAACAAAGATTTTGCTACTGGAGTAAACATATGCTAATTTGAGAACACAGATTTCATGGTAGGACGGTTTGACGTCTCTTTTTAGCAAACAAGGAATCCACTTAGTGGACTCTTCTCTTGTTTATATTTAAATATAATTCACAGTCCTTGGACGTTTTTTACGTATGCTGACCACTGGTTGAAATTGATATTATTTAATAATATTGATTTCTACTCTTATTATTGTAAAAGCATGTTTTAGCCTAAATCAAAGAATTGTTCTAGTACGTCAGGATTTTGAGTTGTGTGCATGCACAAGATTATAACTATACTTCCAGTACTTAAAAATAAAATTTGGTGCAGAGGAAAGTGACGCAAAACTGAAGCAAGCATTTTCGTTGGACCCGAGATTAGAAAATTGATACCTGATAGCAAATTCAGAGGTAAACTGAATCCAGTTAAGCTGACGGCATGGGATTCATTTGTATTAGTTGTACAGAACTTTCTTGGAAATCATAAAGTTGAAAACTATGCTGATTTAATAAACAGCATATGAAAGAGTGGGATGATGGATGTCCCTTAAAATGCACTTCTTGCATTCTCATCTCAATTTTTTTTCCAACGAAACTTGGTGCTCTTAGTGATGAATATGGTGAGAGGCTCCACCAGGACATATCTGAGAAGGAAACAAGGTATCAAAGCCGGTTCAATCCACACGTTGGGTGACTACTGCTGGTTCCTACAACAGGAGACCAGCATGACGCATAAGTGCAAGAGCAAGTGTCTCAAACATTTCTGAGCTGAGCAAATCAAAAATAAGGTGAGTATTCCCTTAACATAAATATACTGTGTACCATCTACATACATTTATAAACACAAGTTGTCTGTTTATGTCAAGTTGCCGTCTACACCCATTAACAAATTTTCATGAAACTTTGCAAAAATGTTCAAGTAACATCCAGTTTGTTACTAGGCTCATTGAAGTTTAATAAAAATCTATAATTGGATAGCTAGGGCCCCTACAAGGGGTCCACATATATAACCAATATATTTTCCTTTAACATCCAAGTCTTGCTTGCAGGAGACTTTAGACAAATCCTTCCTGTGGTTCCAAAGAGGACAAGAGCTGATGAGGTAAACGTCAGCATAAAGTCATCCTACCTATGGAGCAATGTGCAAAAGCAGAGATTCACAACCAACATGAAACTGCAGCTCAGTGGTGATGATGCTGACAGAACCTTTTCAAAGCAACTGTTGGACATCGGTAATGGCACTTTGGTTGGCAAGAAGGATGGCCGGGTAAGCTTGCCTTTTGGACACATGGTATCTGATTTAAAGGAACTAATGAATAAGGTGTTTCCTAACTTAAGGAATCAGTATACAAACCACAACTGGCTGAAAGCCCATGCCATTTTAGTTCCAAAGAATGTGACAGCTGATGATTTGAACATAAAACTTCTGGAACAGTTGCCAGGTGAGTGTCACATCTACAATTCTATTGACACTGTACTCGACATTGATGAAGCTGTGAATTATCCAGTTGAATTTTTGAATAGTCTAACAATACCCTGCCTCCCACCTCACAACATGAACCTCAAGATTAGAGCAACAGTTATGCTGCTTCGAAACCTTGATCCACCGAAGCTTTGTTATGGCACACGACTTATAAGAAAGATGATGCTAAGTCTTGGGGACAATAATTTTGACTGGTAAAGCAAGCGGTGAGCCCGTATTCATTCCTAGAATTCAATTTATTCCCTTGGATATGCTTTCCAGTACAAGTGCCTGCAATTCCTGTTGAAAATGACCTTGCAATGAGCATTAACAAGGCCCAGGGACAGTCCTTGGATGTGGTAGGTTTGAACCTTGTGGAACCAGTTTTCTCCCATGGCCAACTTTATGTGGGATGCTCATGTGTCGGCAATCCTAATCGACCAAAACTGTTTATCAAGAAGCTCTGCAAACTTAATAAGATTCACCAAATCATCAGGTATTTATTATTTAACTGCAATATTTGTAAGTGTTGTAAATGTATTGATAATCTACATGCGATTTTATTTTTAAATCTATATGCAAATTTATTTGTACGTCTACTGTAAAACCAAAAGTCAGTCTGTTTCTGTATTCATTGTAAATGTATTTCAACAGTAGCGCCCCTAAGGGATATATTCTCTGGGAACACACAAGTTATTTACTTTGAATTGTTGTTATCTCATATCTGATTAGCCTGTTATTATGTAACATGCTTCACAATTTTGGTATACATACCTTATTGGTATTTCTTCCTAAGTTCTATATACTATGGGAATGCATTAGAGCCCTTTTCAGGGGTACTTTATTTGAATTCTTACTATCGGATCACTAATTTCATGTTATTATGTAACTGACTTCATGATTTGGGGATTCATAACTTATTCGGATTTCCTAACAACAAGGTCCTATATAAGATAGTTCGGTATTCTCTGTAAATGCACACTGTTTCATGGGCTACATACTTTGTATTGTTGTTATTGGATTGGCAAAACAATTATGAGAACGGAACTAAAGGATAAACCTTGCTTTTCTGGGAATTACCAGGTACATCAGCTAGTTATATTATAATACTATATACAGTACTAATATACTATAATAATAATTATCTACCTTGAACTAAACTATTCCCGATTCAAATATAGTATTGATATATAATTCGGTGCATAACTCAAAATCCTGACATGCTACAGCAATTCTGAGTTCAGATTCGGAATCAGCATACTCAATTTAGTTTAGTACAGCACCATTTGTCTGAGTAGCAGACAATAGATCTTTTTTGTTGCACAGTGTTATGTTAGACTGAATATATATGAATGACTATAATGCATTGTAGATTCAGTTGTGGTTTTATATAATATAGTATTGACAGGCTGTTGTCACTTTGGTATGTCTTCTTGCTAAATCAATACATTTATGGTTATACAAGATATCTTTTCATACAAAGAACTTTGAGAAACTGTGTGTAGCTTGGTTTTAGTTAAGGAATAGCATATAATCCTTTCTACTATAAGCACAAGGCCTGAAATTTGGGGAATGAGGATAGTCAATTACATCGACCCCAATACTAGACTGGTACTCATTTTAGTGACCCCAAAAGGATGAAAGGCAAGGTGAACCTGGGTGAAATTTGAACTTAGAAAGTAAGGACAGATGAAATGCCACGAAGCATTTTGCCCAGTGTGCTAACGATTCTGTCAGCTTGTTGTATCCATGCATACAACAATAAGTGATTAAAAGGGTTACAATCAGGAAATGCAACTGGCAGTAAAACACTGCCTTAAAAAGGTTTAATAAGGAGTACAATTACTGTTATGAGTGACATCCACAAGGCTAACCCCTGGTTTAGCAGGTGAAATGGTTTTAAAATGTAATGAATTTTAATAGTGAATGAACAGCTACATGTTTAGTCAAATTAGTGTTTTTGAGTTTGATTTATAATATATATCAGTGATATGAATTCTTTCCTGTATGGATACATTTGTGCAGAGGCACTCCAAGCTTTCAAGAGAATGACTTACCACAAATATCACAGTGACATGCCTCTTCTCCTGTATGAACATATTTGTATGTAATTAAATCACTCTTTTGATAGAATGATTTACCACAGATATCAGGATGATATGGTTTCTCTTGAGTGAATATGTTTGTGCCTTGTTAAATTACTGTTTAGAGAGAATGATTTACCACATATATCACACTTGTATGGCTTCTCTCCCGTATGAATACGTTTGTGTCCTATTACATGACTAGTTTCAGAGAAAGATTTGTCACAAACATCACATTGATATGGCTTCTCTCCTGTGTGAATACGTTTGTGTTTTGTTACATGACCAGGTTCAGAGAATGATTTACCACAGATGTGTTACGTTGATATGGTTTTTATCTTGTGTGAATATGTTTGTGTTTAGCTAAGTTATGAGTTAGAGAGAATGATTTGCCACAAATATCACACTGATATGGCTTCTCTCCTGTATGAATACGTCTATGCCTTGTTACATAGCCAGCTTCAGAGAATGATTTACCACAGATATCACAGTGAAATGGTTTCTCTCCAGTATGAATACGTTTGTGTTTAGTTAAAACTCCATTTTCAGAGAATGACTTACCACAGGTATCACAGTGAAATGGCTTCTCTCCAGTATGAATTCGTTTGTGTCTTGTGACATGACCAATTTCAGAGAATGATTTACCACAAACATCACACTGATATGGTTTCTCTCCTGTATGAACACGCTTGTGAGTAGTTAAGTTTTCCTTTTGAGAGAATGATTTACCACAGATATCACAGCAATATGGTTTCTCTCCTGTATGAATACGCTTATGTATAGTTACATTTTCATTTTTAGAGAATGATTTACCACATATATCACAGCGATATGGTTTTTCTCCTGTATGAATGCGTATGTGTATATTTACTTCACATTTACGAGAGAATGATTTACCACAGATATCACAACGATAAGGCTTTTCTCCAGTATGAATACGTTTGTGTCTAGTTAAGGTTCCATTTTCAGCAAATGATTTACCACATAAATCACAATGATATGGTTTCTCGCCTGTGTGGATACGTTTGTGATTAGTTAAGTTACTTCCATGAGAAAAAGATTTACCACAGACATCACAATGATATAGTTTTTCTCCTGTGTGCACAAGCTTATGTGTAGCTAAGTATCCATTCTGAGAGAATGACTTACCACAGATATCACAGTGATATGGTTTCTCACCTGTATGAATACGTTTGTGAGTAGCTAGTTTACTTTTTTGAGAGAATGATTTACCACAGATATCACAATGATGTGGTTTCCTTTCTGTACGAATACGTTTGTGCTTAATGAGGTTTGATTCTAGAGAGAATGACATTTTACAGACATCACAGTGGAATGATGACTTCCTTATTTCTTCCAACATCTCATCAGGTAAACATCAATTCTTGAAGTTTCTCACATTCGTCATTTTCTACTATTTTACTTTTCTCAACACAAATATATGGATATCTTTTTGTTTGCATTTTTAGAACTTATTCCTTACAAAATAATACTTTATTACTAAAAAAAAAATATTCTCTATTTTCTTCAATTGTAACATTTACTGATATCTTTATATGCCAGAAACTCTTAAAATGCAAAATTATGGGGAAATTCCAGATAATGAAAACGTAAGATATTGCTATTTATCCTAGTTCAAAAGGAATATTTCACTATAGCAATTCATCATTGATGTATATAAACATGTTCACATCACGTCTGTATAACATTTCCCATTATTTTTTAATTCATAATCCATACAGAACAGATGATGTACTTGAGGTAAACAATTCAAGACCAGCACCATTTGATAATCTGAAAAGAGAAACAACAGTGTAAGATACAGAAGACACTTAAAAAATAGAAATACAACAGGTAAAAATTTCACATTTCAATATAGAAAAAAAAAAAAAAAAAAAAACTGTAAATGTAAACATTTATGTGAACAGTTGAAGGATGAAATTGTGCTTTTTGTCAGTGAACAGGTCGCGGTCTCAAAGCGACGAAAATATTTTGACAAATTAAATTTAAATGCTGAAGTGAATCTGACAGCTTTTGTGTGTTATTTTAAATGGCTTATAAACACCTTCCACGCTGCAATTGTTTTCGTTCCAGCACACGATCTCAGATCAGGTCACTTGCTATGCAAGTACATCTCCGTAATATATATATATATATATACACACACACACACAATGGGCTTCTTTCAGTTTCTGCTCACAAAGCTTTAGTCAGCTCAAAGCTGTAGAAGAAGACATTTGCTGAAGATGCCATGAAGTGGGACTGAATCTGGAACCATGTGGTTGGGAAGCAAGCTTCTTACCACACAGCCATGCTTGTGCTTATGTATGTTGAAAAAAAAATGCTTGAGAAACAGTCCTACACCTTAACTCATTAGCCTTTAAACCAGCCATATCTGGCCAAAATATTCCACCTGTTTTATGTTCAAACTGGTTGGAATGTGGCCCCTCATACCAACTCTACAATATCATTCTAAGAATTAACAGTTACCCCATAAAAACCTCAAAGCTACAAGATAATGCATGTATTAGTTTATTGTGGGGCAAAAATGAAAATAATACTTGTCTTTAACATCTTTTTTTCTTCTGCACCGTAATATTTACTCTCTGTTAACTTCTAAAATGTTTCACTCATAAGAAATGTTAACACTAACACACGTATGATTTTTAACCTTTTCAATACCAACCTGGCAGAAACCACCTCAGGTTCAAATGTCTTGTTTTCAAAATTTTCTGAATTAAAATCTTCCACCAAACCTTAGTCACAATTTATGTTCCTAACATTACCTAAATGATAACTAAGTTATTTTACTAAACTCTTTGTTATATTTAAAATTAATTGAAAGAAACACAGAGCATCTCAAAATAAATACGGCAACGAAAGGATTTTAATGTAGATGGTATCTAAACTATTTAATACATAAACAATTTTACTGTTCCACTTTAAATAAATGTACAATTTACTTACATCATAAGCAAGATTCCTTCATCATTATACCTTAGTAAATATAGTGAAAGGCTAGGTAATTAATACTAGTTATATTATAAAATCAGTCAATGAAATCTGTTCTTACTTTGCCACTTTAAAGACTTGTATTTCTTCATCAATTCCTGGGTAATCTTCAAGTTTAGGGGGATAAAAAAGATAAATAAAAATATTCAAGGGAAATAACTGAACGACTTACCAGTATTATCCGTTTTCTTCTAGCTGTTTATAAATAAATCACACCCTAACCCTAACGTCAATAAAATCACGTGTGTGATTTATTTATAAACAGAGATGTACGGAGAATACTGGTAAGACGTTCAGTTACTTCTCTTGAATATTTTTATTTATTTTTTTATCCCCCTAAACTTGAAGATTACCCAATCCCTGTTTACCTATCGCCAGTCTTGGGTTGTTGTGAGGCAATCTCCTCTTGCAATGATTTACAGAATATAAAGTTTGTCAACAGAAATTATAAAAGGACGCCCGGGAGAAACGAAACGGAATAAGAATCCGGATGTTGTATGTAGTATCCTTGTTCGTCATATGCATCTCTCTTTTAAGAAACATATTCAAAGTAAGAATGTTACTTCATTTGTTCTTCGAACACATTCACAACCAGATCAAAACCTCATTTCTCTTTCAAAACATATATAGAATCATAGCCTGTCTGAGGCTCCCCCATTTATAAAGTACCTTTCGACACAAAGTTTACGAGATATAACTGATTTAGAAATTTTCAGAATGTTAGTACATTTAATAGTGTGTTTTTATAATGCATGCCGAGACCCCCTTCGGTCATGAACTGACCCTGGGATTGCACCTAGAAAGTTATCCTCCCAAGACACAAGTCCGGGCAAGGTTGTTTATGGAAGACCAGCAGTCGCCCATGCATACCGGCCTCCCCTCTCCATGCCACCAGTGTTATCCATGTGATTACTAAAGGGTTAAAGAGCATCAGCTAAAAATTTTGGTAAAGGTAACATTGACTGTAATTTATTCTAAGTTGTTACTGTTTACTGTGACCTCTTGACCCCCAGCCTCTTAATATGCAGTAACACAAACTTATCAATAACTTGGCACATTGTTAAGTCAAGTAGAGAAGGGGAATTCCTGACATTCCTCATTGGTTTCCTTTTGCATTGTTTTATTTTTATTCATTTATTATTTTTTTTTTTTAGAAAGTTTTATCTAAGAAAATGGGTCATTGTTCTCCACCTCCCAGAAAATGCTTCTACTTCCCCCTCTAATTTCACCTGAAATATGTCATATGAAAATGTATCTGATTGCTGTAAAACTATTAGTGTATTGCCTATTTATTTATCTGTCTATAACCAAGATACTTAGCAGTCAGTAACCCAGTTTTAATCGCTGATAAAAGTTAACATCCAAAATACAAGTTACTTCAGTAGTAAGTAAAAGCCATGTATAATTAATAAGTATTTTGCTAATTTGCGATTCTGAATCACAGATTGACGTTTGTAATTACCTAGTTATGATAGTACTAGTTGGAAAGAAATAAGTCCCAAACTAACTAAATGGAATATGTGTCTCGCACTAGAAATTTCTGATGATATACGGATCTATTTCACTTGTTTCTAAATATAAAAGCCATGGACTTCTCGATCCAGACTTAATGGAATGACGGAAGACCACAAGGCTATAACAGAATTCTGCGGTAGATCCGGTTGTACAGAAGCTGTAGTGTTGGTCATAGAAAGGAGACAAGACTGCGGATGATAAACAACGGAGTTGTTTACAACCATTTCCATTAGTTTTGAGATGAAGAAAGTGATGTCGATATAACAGTTAGATTAGAAAGGTTGGTATAAGTTAGTTTTTATGAAAATAGATAAAACTTTTCGCGTTTCTTAACAATCGAGTACATCTCGGTGAAGAGAAAAAGATTAAAATACAGAAACATGTCTGAAGTTGTATTCAGGTAAAATGAAAATAATACTGGTCTTTAATATCTTTTTTTTTTCCTTCCGCACTGTAATATTTACTTTCTATTATCTTTTAAATGTTTCACTCACTGGAAATGTTAACACCAACACACGTATAACTTTTAACGCAGATGGTATCTAAATTATTTAATATCTAAGTAATTCTACAGTCCCACTTTAGATAGCTGTACAATTTACTCACATCATGAGCAAGATCCTTTCGTCATTATACTTAGGTAAATATAGTGAAAGGCTTCATATTTAATACTAGTTATCTTATACAATCAGTCAATGAAATCTGTTCTTACTTTGTCAGTACTGGGTTAAAGACTTACTTGTATTTCTCCATCAATTCTTGTTTCCCTATCTCCAGTCTTGGTGTGTTGTGAGGCAATTTCTTGCAATGCTTTACAGACTATAAAGTTTGTCAACAGAAATTATAAAAGGATGCCCGGGAGAAACGAAACGGAATAAGAATCCGGATGTTGTAGTCTTCTCGTTCTTCATATATATCTTCCTTTTAAGTAACACATTCAAAATAAGAATGTTACTTCATTTGTTCTTCGAACACATTCACAACCAGATCAAAGTCTCATTCTTTTTTTAAGAAATATTTAGAATCATAGCTTGTCTGAGGCTCCCTCATTTGTATAGTACCTTCCGGCGCAAAGTCTATGAGATATAACTGATTTAGAAATTTTCAGAATTTTTGTACATTTAAAAATGTGTGTGTTTTTCTATATTTTAAGCGAAATTTGTTTTAGAAATCATGCATATTTATTCTTCTGTCGGTATATAAACACTACGTAAATGCATTTCGTCGTTTACGTTTCAAGTCTATTTTTTAAAATTTCTGTTGTCATATTTTTAGTGCCTGTTGATTCACACAAGAAAATAAATTGGCATTTGAGATATTGGAAAGACAGATGATGTAAACAACGATATTTCACACCGAACACGGTTTTATATATCATTGCAAGTAAGCTATAATGCTCATTTTGGCGGACATTCGGAATAACTCACGAATGAAATTGAATTGTTTGTTTTTTGTTTTTGTTTATTTTTTGCGGCATTTCATATGGGAAATTCTAAAACACTTGAAAAAAACAAAAAGGCTGGAGGGCGATGTTTCGATATGTGTAAAATAGCTGTGTCAAAATTTTACCTCTTGATTTCTAGGCAGTTTACTGAAAATATATTTACTTTATATCTATGTTTTCGCAATGTCTTCCATGAGCTGTTAGGTAGTAATGGACAGTAATGAATCTGAGGGGTATTGAGAGAGAGAAAGTGAGAGAGGCAGTGACTTGGGAGATGAGGAGTGAAGATAGCATGTATCTAATACTACCAGATCTGATGTAGTCCCCTTTGTTAAGAGAAAGGGTAAGTAATAGATGAGAAGGTAGTGCAATGTAGGGCAGCTGTTGGAGATTGAACAGAAATATAACAAATGGGAGATCCATATGTAGACTTATTATGTAAGGTGGCATCAAAAAGTTCCTGGAGTAGTTTTGTAGCACACCAACAGGTGGCGGCACACAGTTGCATGCACAGTGAGAGCTAGCGATGACCTTCGTGAAGTAATGTGACCAAGTGACATTGCTGTGTTTACTTCACAAGTTGTGAAATTTGTGTATGCTGTTGTCTGCAATTTTATCGTGGACAGGAAGTTGGAACAATGAGTCAACATGAAATTTTGCATTAAATTTGGGAAATCTGCTACAGAGACGTTGAGCATGCTTTGGCAAGCTAATGGTAATGAGGCAATGGGTCATTTGCAATGTTTTGAGTAGCACAGGCTTTTCAAAGGCATGACAGCTTAATCAAAAGCATGCTCATTATTATTATTATTTTTTTTTTTTTT
>NC_069008.1:11989534-11990246 GCF_001194135.2 Octopus bimaculoides | reverse complement strand
TATTATTATTTTTTTTTTTTAACATCCACAGTAGTGTGCATTGAGAATTTGTCTCCCAAAGCTAGACTGTCAATCAAGAGTTCTACCATGACCTTTTTAATCATTTGAAGGAGAGCAACTAGATATGTGTATTGCTATGTAAAGTGACTATTTCAAAGGAGATGATGTTAGGTGCAGGAGTGGCTGTGTGGTAAGTAGCTTGCTTACCAAGCACATGGTTCCAGGTTCAGTCCCACTGCGTGGCATCTCGGGCAAGTGTCTTCTACTATACTCTCGGGCCAACCAAAGCCTTGTGAGTGGATTTGGTAGACGGAAACTGAAAGAAGCCTGTCGTATATATGTATGTATATATATATATATGTGTGTGTATGTTTGTGTGTGTGTGTTTGTCGCCTTAGCATTTGCTTGGCAACCAATGCTGGTGTGTTTAATGTCCCCGTCACTTAGCGGTTCGGCAAAAGAGACCGATAGAATAAGTACTAGGCTTACAAAGAAGAAGTCCCGGGGTCGATTTGCTCAAAAAGGCGGTGCTCCAGCATGGCCGCAGTCAAATAACTGAAACAAGTAAAAGAGTAAATAAGTTATTTTTTATTAAACATAACTAGTCTGGGAACCTTTTGATATCACCTCGTACACTCTGACCCTCATTACACACATCATATTCTAATGTGCTTCACAATATTTATTGTAGGGGGGCAGGTTTTTCTAGCAC
>NC_069008.1:11973856-11989507 GCF_001194135.2 Octopus bimaculoides | reverse complement strand
TATATATATATATATATATATATATATTGTATATATATATATATATATAGATATATATTCATTCAGGTATACTATGATAGATTGATTCATCTATACTATTATAATACAATTGATGAGAAACAGTTATATCATTATCATTATTGTTCTGTTGTCAAGGCTCATGTTTCTTTCTACAGCTTAACTCTATAGAAATATAATAAAATTTCTATTGTATCTTTATTTTTTAAAAATATCTTTTGTACCTTACTCTGTTGTTTCTCTATTATTTCAGATCATCATACGACATTGGCATTACCGGCATCATCATTATTCCTCCAATATAACCTTGTTTATGTAATAACTAGCTGAAATACCCAGCATTGCCTGAGTTAATTACTCAGAGAATTAACAGTAGTAAATATTTTTGAAAAAACACTCAGCAAAATTTTCAACTAAGAACACTTTGTAGACCTTTTTATTTTTCTTCTTTTATGAATATATTTTTCATATCCAAATTCCAGACATATGCAAGATCAATTCTGTAAAAATTTGTACACAAATTCAAATCCTTTGAATCCCTTTTTAGTTTCTGCTTAAACATAATCCTTACCCTTACTCAAAATTGTAATCCTAAGTGCTTACACGAAACCCTAGCATTAAATGCTGTCCCTCAGTAGAGCAAGAAAGAGCATGATATGAAAGACGTTTGTGTGTGCAGAAAGAGAGGGATGAGAAAAAAAGAATGAGTTTGGTTTAATCACAAATATAGTTGTAGAATTAAGTTATTTCTATTCGTATATCTAATGTCTTAAACGTATGTATATACATGTTAACAGAGTAAAACTTTGATGTAAATCATTCCTTTTCTTAAAGGTAACAGCGTGTGACATACATACATGCATACATAGATACACACAAACACTGTTTTCATTAGTTATTGTCTGTCTGCTACAACTTGGCTTTGTAGACTGACTGAAAGCACATGCGTGTGTATGGTAGAATGACAGCTGTATTAACATTATCATCCTACTGCTACTCCATATTTATTGCTTACACACTTCTGTTCTCTCTCTCTGATATCAGTCATTCTCCCTGTGCTACCTCATTTCCCTCACATTCTTGCACCTTTCTCATTTTATCCAAAAATAGCCCACAGTACCATCACAATTTTGTAAGTTATAAGACAAGATACCGAATTATAGTGAAATATTTCAGCTGAGATCAGTACCAACATTTCTTTACTCCACTGTCTGGAATGTAAAGAAGATGGTTTTGCATTTTAACTAAATATGGACAGCACCTGAATTTGCAGGATCTTTGAATACCAATGAAGAGTAGGGTTAGTGGAAAAATAATAACAGGAATATTTGTTAGGTATTCACTATAAGAATGTAAAAAGAAAAAAATTATGGGAACTGAATTTTGTGACAATAAGTGTATATCTAACACTCAGTTTAAGAGTTTGGGTTCTCTTAATGTTATAAACAAAGATAAAGGAGAAACATCATATGACTGTGAGTTCTGTGGAAAGATATTCTCTCAAAAGCATTACCTCACTACACACAAGCATATTCATACGGGAGAGAAACCATATATTTGTGATATCTGTGGTAAATCATTCTCTGTAGGCAGTACCTTAACTAAACACAGGCGCATTCATACAGGAGAGAAGCCATATCAGTGTGATATTTGTGGCAAAACATTCTCTGGAAGAAGTGACTTAACTGCTCATATACGCATTCATACTGGTGAAAAACCATACTGCTGTTATATCTGTGGTAAATCATTCTCTAGAAGTAGTCACTTAGCTGAACATAAACGTATTCACACTGGAGAGAAACCATATCAGTGTGATGTCTGTGATAAATCATTCTCTCAGAGTAGTGATTTAAAAGTACACAAACGCATTCATACAAGAGAGAAACCATTTCACTGTATTATCTGTGATAAATCATTCTCTCAAAGGCATCATTTAACTGAACACAAAGATGTTCATACTGGAGAAAAAACATATCATTGTGATATCTGTGGCAGATCATTCTTTCAAAATCGTAGCTTACATAGGCACAAACGCATTCATACAGGGGAGAGGCTATACTACTGTGATATCTGTGGTAAATCATTCATTCAGAATAGTGAATTAGCTAATCACAAGCGTGTTCATACAGGAGATAAATTATATCTCTGTGATATTTGTGGTAAAACATTCTCTCAGTTTAGTCAATTAACTATACACAAACGTGTTCATACAGGAGAGAAACCATATCATTGTGATATCTGCAATAAATCATTCTCTCTTCATCACCACTTAACTAGACATAAACGTATTCATACAGGAGAAAAACCTTATCTCTGTGATGTCTGTGGTAAATCATTCTCTCATTTAAGTACCTTAATCTCTCACAAACATATACCAACACAATCATAAATTAAAGAATTCACACATTTGTTTAATATATAACAATGTGTGCTACTAAATATCACTGTATGAACACAAAGATGTGTTCATACAGTCTTTGGAATATAGTCTGATGTTTAAAATGCATTTGGAGAGACAGTGATGGTTTTAAATGAATGTTACTCATATTCAGTGGGAGTCATGTTTTCTTGACATGGAGAGAAACCATGTCATTGTGATTCCCATAATAAATCCTCTAGAAAAGGCAACTTGACTACATATGGATGTGTTCATATAGAAGAGCGACTGCATCCACACCAAGTTTCAACTTGTGATAAATACAACATAGCAAGCATACTTTTTAATTTTTGCAGTGGGAATTTAATCCTTTTCCTTGTTGGCTTAAACTGTAGTCTTATGAATATTGAGGGTTTTTTTTTTTTCTTTTGATTATTCTAGAAATTTTATCAATACATAGCAAGCACACACTGCCACATGGAAATGTTTCCATATTCATACTTTCTTATGTGGGGAAAAGGCACTCTATTTAGAGGAATCTGTAGTGGGGGAGTTTAGCTCAATCGGTCAGAGCATTGTGACGCGTAATCACGGAGATGTGAGTTCAAGTCCACAGCTAACCACCTACACTTTTTTTCTGCAAAATAGGGGTAGTTTATCCTGTTCAGGCTATATTATTAGCATTATCCTGCGATTGAGAATTTAAAATCACTTCTTTAACTATTTTCTTATATTTTTTTTCATTGGTAAACCTATAATTCTATAAATATTTTTATACATAATGATATGCATAAAATTGTTACTTTTAACCAATAAGATAAAATTTGTGATTATTAAACATTATCCAGTATGCATTGTTGTATTCTAGATTTTCTAAACATTCTTTCATGTTTCTTATGGTATTCTTGTGTTAATTCTTTTGTGTGTGTCCCTTCAAGGGATTCTGTTGTTAGTTTACATTTATCATTATCATCCTTTAATGTCCGTTTTCCATGCTGGCATGGGTTAGATGGTTTGACCAGAGCTGGACAGCTGGAGAGCACCAGGGTCCAGTCTGATTTAGCTTGGTTTCTACGATTGGATGCCCTTCATATAAGTTTATCAGTTCTGTTTGTATCATGGTTCCTTTCTGACTTAATGATTCAATTGGATATATTTGCAAGTGTCAGTGTAATATTTAACTTGATAGTGTAACATGGGTGATATATCAATGCTTTAATTTACAGGGTGAGTGCGTTAGGCGGTGATGAATAAAAATGCAATGTTAATACCAGTTTGAACATGCTAAAAGTGCATTCAAACTTGTAAACAAGCCATTTACAGTGTTTTGTCATGGAGGACATTTCTCACTGTAGACATTATGGTATAAATACACCTGAATCAGCTTGCAGTGCCACCTATCCAGACTGTGAGATACAAGCATTTCAGAGTAGTTATCTCTTCTTCAGTCACAGAAACTGGGCGGTGGTGCTGTGAGGTGATAAGAGAGACATTCTCTCTTGTTTTTCCAGTCAACATTTGTCATCATACTTAAATTATGGGGTGAGTACACTAAGCCGTAATAAGTAATGTTAATACCAGTTCGAATATGCTAAAAGCCCATTTGGACTTGTAAACAAGGCATTCACCATGTTTTGTCATAGAGAAAATTTCTCACTGTAGACAAAAGGTGTAAAATACACCCAAATCAACTTGTAGCGCCACCTATCCAGACTGTGAGATGCAAACATTTCGGAGTAGTTATCTCCTCTGCTTGCATCTCACAGTCTGGATAGGTGGCACTGCAAGCTGATTTAGGTGTATTCACATCATAATGTCTACAGCGAGTAATTTTCTCCATGACAAAACACAGTGAATGGCTTCTTTAGAAGTCTGAATGTGCTTTTAATATATTCAAACTGGTATTACTATTGCATCAATGCTTTAATGTCCATTATTTCTGCTTGTATGGGTTGGACATATCTTACATTCAAGATATCACTATACTTCTCACTCATTTGTCATTCCAACTGCAAGTCATGGATTCCTGATTTCTCACCTCTTCAACCCTTGTGAATGAGTTTTCTTGATAACTTGAAATCTAAATAAAACTGATTCACTCCTACAATTTCATCTAATCAAAACTTCTACTGATACAACCACTGGCACTCCATCAGTTACAATGATAAGGATTCCAGTTGATCCAATTAGTGGAACAGCCTGCTAGTGAAATTAATGTGCATGTGGCTGAGCACTCCACAGACACGTGTACCCTTAATCTCAGGGAGATTCAGCATGATAGTGTGACCAGGCTAGTTCCTTTGCAATACAAGTACTATTCATTTTTGCCAGCTGAGTGGACTGGAGCAATGTAAAATAGTGTCTTTCTCAGGGACACAATACATTGCTGAGAATTGAACTCATGACTTAGTGTTTAGAGTATTCAGCTCATGATCACCTTCACCTGATACAATCATAAATTAAAGAATTAACGTATTTGTTTAATGTGTGTCAATGTGTGGTACTAAATATTACAATATGAACACTAAAGGCCAGTCTTTGGGATGTAGTCTTAGCTATGTTTTAACTATGTTAAAGATTTGCTTTTACCTGGAGATCCTCAGCAAAAGTGAAACCCAGCAGAGGAAGAGGCTTTAAAAGGAATGTTACTTATATTCAATGGGAGTTGTAGTATTTTCTTGACATAATACTACATAAAGTTCTTTTTTTTTGTATGCTGTTGAAAACATGGAGCCACATTAAAAGCACTGGTGCTGGTACCATGTGAAAAGCACCTGTGATAGTGCCACAGGAAAACCACATGTGGTAGTGCCATAGGAAAACCAGTTCTGTCAAGCCGTCCAACCTATGCCAGCATGGAAATCGAATGTTGGATGATTATGAAAGATCTGTCTCTGTGTAAGTTGTATTGGTGGTCAATGAGGAGAGACAGGGATTCAAGGTGTGAGAAAGTGTCATTGCTAGCAGTTGTTTTCTTTACCTTAGGGATGCTAGAGATGATTGTAAGTGGACAGTAGTTGGCTGAATCAGAGAAGTTGCTTTTCTTTGAAATGGGACCCACTGAAGGGTACAGCATTTCAAAGACCAGGTGGTAATATTAAACTGGCCAGTGTGGTGTGTCTAGAAAAAGAAAAAGCAATAGGGACCTTCTATACCATACAAAAAGAGAAGGGCTGCATTATGACAATAACAAGAGTTGAACAGCAGTTAACTGGGATTGAAATATGAACAATCAGAATGTGCTAAGGGACAATTAGAAAGAAATTAGCAATAACGATAATAATGGTTTCAAATTTTGCCAAAAGGACCACAGTTTTGGGGAGGAGGGGGATGAATTGATTACATCGACCCCAGTGATCGACTGGTTCTTATTTGATCAACCCCAAAAAGACGAAAGGTAAAGTCGACCTTGGCAGAATTTGAACTCAGAATATAGCAAGAGGTGAAATACCACTTTCCATCTAGCACACTAACGATTCTACCAGCTCGTCACTCTAATAATAATATATAACAGATGCTATGTACATCTGCACCACCTCTGCCCTCCCTAGCAGCGATAACGTCCTTCCAGACCAAATCTGGGTTAGGACAGTTACCTTGCTTATGACCTCACTCCAGTTCTTCTCTACTTAGAGATCCGGACAAAACCAGATCCCTAGCATCTTAACTGGACCTTCCGTCAAATGTCCCATGACGTTATTGGACGGCATTGACTTGCCCCCCCCCCAGGTGCTGAGTTGCAAGCTGACTGATTTATCCTGATTAATTTTTGCTCCTGCCACCGTTTCGTATCTTCTCATGGAGTTTTCTACACAAGGTAGCTGCCCTTCATCTGACACGATGATGGTGGTGTCATCTGCGTACATGGTCACAGTTCTTCTGCAGCTTAGATCACGTGAAATGCCCCCTAAAGCCTCCAACCTATGCAGTAATGGCTCAAGAACCGACACATACAAAAGCAGAGACAGGGGACATCTCTGGTGAACAGAGTGCTTAATGTCAAACGGTTTTGAAAAGAAACCGTTCACCTGGACGATAGACTCGATGTTGCTATACAGAGCAGCAATCCAGCCAAGGAAAGTCAGGCCCAGCCCGGCTGCCCTGAGAACCGCTGCCAGGTACCGATGGTCAACCGTATTGAATGCTTTAGACTGGTCGAAATGTACCAGTGCCCCACCTTTGCCAGAAATTTTACCCACCCGCTCTAAGGTGTAGCATATGAAATGGAGATTGTTGTGCATCGTCCTGCCAGGAATGGTGCATATTTGTGCCTCCCCAACAAGGCTACCCACGATCTGCACCAACCTCTTTGCTAGCACCTTGGCTAAAATCTTTAACTCTGTGTTTAACAGGGTTATGGGCTTAAAGTAACTAATAATTTTCTCGTTCGGGTCCTTTCTGATCAGCGCCACCCTACTTCCCTGGCTTGCAGCCTTGGGAATTCTCCCATTTTGCTGCCAGTTGGCATGGACGCTGGCCAGTAGGTGCCCGAACAAGTCTGGCATACTTTTGAAAAACTCATAGGGCAGGCCATCAATCCTTGGCGACTTTTCCGACTTCCTTAGCCATGACTGGTCCTTCACAGCACTCATCCTCTTGCGAGAGACATGGGCCACCAACCAGAAAGTTCTGAAGAAGCTCACCATGGTCCAGCGCCTCACTCCTCCAGAATAACTCGGCAAAGCGCTTGTAAAAGACCTCATACATCTCATCTTGTCCTTCGATCAAACACTCCTGTTCATCGACCAAAAACCCAATTGTGACATAATAGCCATGCAGGGTCTCTACTGTGCAGGCCCACCCGACAACGTTAATTCCATTGTGACCTAATGCACGTACTTTAGCCCGAACTCTATAGTCCTCATGTATGGCTTTGAGGTGTTGGTCCAAGGTTGATCTCGCTGTCAAAACTTGGGATGCGGAGCCCAGCCTTAGTGCCTCTTCTAAGTCCTTGACTAGATCCCTAAATATATTCTGTGTTCACCTTTTGTGGTGGAAGCATGTTGTATCATACAAAAACTTGTGTGTTTACATACAAAGAAAGTTTTGATCTTTGCTTTTGTATTACAGTATGTATGCATGTGTTTAATGAGAACAGTCGTTTTGAGAATGTGTGTGTGATAAAATATCTTCGTTTATGAACCATATATGGTGAATAGACATTTGAGTCACATGTGGGAGATTGCACGTGGAGCTGCAGAGAAGACATGTGTCTTTGACCAAAGCCTGGCAGGAACTGAGGCCGTTTCTACAGTGTAACTCAGAACGAGATTACTGTATCAAAGCGAGGCTAGATGCCTCATCGATATATTCGTCTGCTGTGCAGGTCAACTAATATTGCTAGGTAATATGTAGCTCTGCTACAATTTACTAATCACAGGGCGTTCTGATTATGAACATCTTCATACATTATCTATCATACTTGATCGTCTTCACAAAAGCAGATTAAAACTGAGTTTTTTTGTGATTCTGTTTGTTACCTTGGTTACCAACTCAAAGATGGTTTGCAAATTAGGAGTGATAAAGTGCAGCCTATTTTAAGTGCACCAGAACCTAAAAACAATAGTATGTTAAGATCATTTGTAGGAATGTTATCGCATTATCGCTTTTTACCAAGTATTTCAACAGTGCTGACACTCTTATATTCCCTATTGCATAAATATTTCCGTTGGGAGTGGAATGTTAAACATCAGAAAGCATTTGCTACAGCTAAGAAGTTACTTACTGGTTCGTCTGTACTTGTGCCTTATAACCCACATAAACGTTTTATGTTACAATGTGATGCATCTCCATCAGGGCTAGGTGCAGCCCTTTGTCATCAAATGAATGACAGTACTTTTCGTCTTGTAGCTTTTGCCTCACGTACTCTGTTACCAGCTAAAAAGAACTATTCTCAGTTGGACAAAGAACTTGCAGTTTTATTTGGTGTCAAGCGATTCCATCAATATGTTTGGGGCTGTCATTTTGAAATTGATGCTGATCATAAACCCTTGATTGCACTACTTGGAGAAGAGTTGGGTATTCAGCAAATGTGTTCACCTGGAATGCAGAAATGGGCTTTGATGTTAAGTGATTATAGTTATAGTATGCATTGCATTCCTGGACCTATAATGTTACTGCTGACGTATTGAGTCGTTTTCCCTTGACTTCTTCATTACACAAAATTGAACAATCAGTGGAACCGGTACACATGGTGCAACATTTTAGTGGCACACCTATCCATATACTTCAACAAACAAACAAAGATCAAATACTGTCCAGTGTCAAACATCATTTAAGAGGGTGGATGCCCAGAACAAGTTAAGAATTAAAACCGTTTTTACAGCATAAAGATGAACTGAGTTTGCATATTTTGGGGTCCTCGTATAATTGTACCCTTTAAATTAAGACAACAATTGCTTAATGAGTTGCATGATGCTCATCTAGGCATAAATTGAATGAAGGCATTATCTCAAAGCTATTGTTAGTGGCCCAATCTGGATGCTGATATTGAGCAGATGTGACATTTGTCAATAATATCAGCGACAAAACACGCCAGGACTTGTTCATCCCTGTAAGTGGCCATAGAAATTGTGGAAAAGGTTACACATTGATTATTTTGGTTCTCTTAATGGTATGGTGTGCTTATTGATGCACATTCAAAAGGGATAGACGTACATGCCACAGCAGAATCTATAGTAGCCCGACTATGCTCATCATTTTCTACATTTGGGATTCCAGAAACAATTTGTTCAGATAATGGTACTCCTTTCACAAGTGAAGTTTTCCAAACATTTTTGAGAGAGAATGGGGTACATCACATAAGAACTGCACCATATCATCCGTCTTCAAATGGCCTAGCAGAATGTGCGAAAAAAGAATGGATTGAAAAAGCAAAGTACTGGAAACTTCCAAACTAAACTGGATCATTTACTTTCTACCTATCGCACAACCCCCAACTGAATCTACAGGCAAGTCTCCAGCTGAGTTTGTCAGTCAGTCTATCATGCAATATATATATATATTCACACACAACTATACACCGACATTCATATATATAAGAAGTGAAGAATGTAGGAAAAAAGATTTATTGGTCTACATAATGTGATGTAGATTCAATTTCCAGCCAATTCTGACCACAAACAGAGATTTCCAACAAAAACAACAACAAAATGGAGTAGTTATAAAAATGTTTATCTTTCATAATGTAAGAAACAATAAGAGTGAAGTCCTGAAACAGGTCCAAAAATCATGAAAAAATCAGCCGAAATATCAATACCAAGAACTGTGTGGAGTTCACTATCATCACTGCTGAGGAATAACTGTTGTTCACCATCTCTAGCTATTTGGTGTATATTGTTAGACAAATCTGTTATATATATATATTCACCATGTGCTGATAGATGAATTCTCTCATCATGAATATTCAAATTTATTTCTAAACTCCAAACCAAACCTTCTCTGTACCAACATGCAACAACATAACTCCATTTGGGTTTCTGCACAATAACAATATCTTCACTTGATGTTACACAAATTTTCTTTAATTCAGTTCCCCCAGACCATACTTCATGACTGTATTCACATGTTTCATCAAGGATGTTAACTACATCGACATAGTAGAATTTCCAGCCAGAGCGTTTATCTAAAGTATAACCACCACACACAAGTTGATTGTCATTCTTTTTACAAATCATTTCATAACCTTTTGTAATGTTGATGGTTTTTAAATGGGAGAGATCTCTTTTGAAGAACATCAGTTGTTTATCTTCTTGTAAGAGGACTATGAAACAGTCATCTGTCCACCGACATATATCCTGAGCTTTTTTATCTATTACAGTATGATGAAGTATGTCACCTGTTGTATTGGTTACAATGAGAGTAGGGTTTTGTATAATAACAGCAACATTGTCATGTAGCATAATTAATTTGATGCACTGATAATTGTAATGATAATAATCTAGTTCAATACCTGTAGGAGTGGAAAGAGGAAACATTGCTGTTCTATGTGGCATTCTCTTCACTAATATTTCATTGCTTCCTAACGTAGTCTCTGCAATGTAATTACCACATCTCACTTTTAATCTACCTTTATCAATTATTTTACATGATTTTTCCCTCCCATCTCCTTTGCTATGTTTCAATGTATTAATTAATTCATTACTGAATATTTCATTGTTCATATAAGGTGTAACGGGAGGGAAATGAAGACCAGAGTCAAGCTTTAATGACAGGCATTCCAGAATGTTCAATTTGTCACCATCAATCTCTATGGTATAATATTCAGTCAAGTTAATATGTACACACCAGTAGGTGTTTTCTGCTTTTCTGCATATTATTCCATAAGGTATTTCACTTTGCCAGACTTTATAGTTTGCCAAATCTTGTTGCTTCAGTTGAAATATTTCTTTTCTGTAAGGGACTGTGACCATTATATCTCTTTCTTCTGTATAACACACACCACCAACTAAAGTTCCAATATCTCTGTAATATACCAGCTCCCCATTACACTGAAATATTTTAAGATTGCCAGTATTGGCTTTTTCACATACAACTATCTGTCCATCAAAAGAGATATCAAGATCTTTTACTTCAACAGGATATAGGTCTGTTAGCAACTTACAAATGGAGAATCTTTCTCGATTAAATTCAAATAAACCTTCAACATACAAACGGTTCTCAGTGTTTCCGACAAACCTTGGGCCATTGCAGTTTATACTGGAGAAATTTATTCCATGTTTGTAATGTCTTTTATTTAAAAATATTCTCTTGTATTTACCAGTCTGCAACAAACACATAATGCGACTACGTTGAAAGTCATTTTCTTTATCCCAACATCCATAAATGTACAAAAAAGCATCATCAATTGTCATATAGTTTTCCTTGACATATATGTGATGTTGTACCATACGTAAAAGTTCACCATTTCGCTTAAAGAAAATGATATAATCATCACTGATGAGTATGATGACGTCCTCAGCAGTAACTGCAATACCACACATCCCATTGTTATAACTTTTCCTTAATATTTGAGTAATGCCTGTTACTATTTTATTCCTTTCACACACAGTTGACTGTATTTCATCAATCTTAATAATAAGCAAATATTTCTCTCCATCTGTATAACCATAACATACAAGTAGATTGTCAGACAAAGAAGCAATACAATAATATTCATTTTCTGTCTGGTAAGTTACCAGAGACAATGGAAATTCCACTTTTAATGTTAACAGTTGGTATTTATCACCAGTTGTAATAACCAGTGTGTTTGACTGCCAGCAACACATATATGTCGGGAAAATATTTAATTTTATAGAGTCAAGAAGTTGACCATCAAATGTTAATATCTTAATGTTCCTATTTGCATTATCATAGAGTATAATCAGGTTGTTTTCAGTAATAACTGAAAAACCAGTAATGTCCATATATTCATTTTCTCCAACAGATCGAGGGATTAAAATATGTCGAGCTTTATCAGAAACTGTATGGTCCTCCAGATGCAATGTAGAGGACAACATTTCACTGACACAGATGTTTCTGGAAAATACATCTACCAGGTCGATGTGCATGTTAAGTTGATTATTTGTAATGTGATCGCTCACTACCAGGTTATAGTCATTTATAGCAAACATACTGCTGTTGTCTATCAGATAAACAAAAATGTTATCAATATATCCACCATAGAGACTGGGTGGAGGTCTGATATGAGGCAGTAAAAGAGTGGGGACCAATTTACTACTACTACTACTACTACTACCACTACTGCTGCTGCTACTACTACTACTACTCCTCCTCCTCCTCCTAGTAATAGGTTTGTAGAGAAATATCTTTTTTTTAGTAACAACCAACACATTTTGTGTTTCGTTTTCTATCACTAATGACTTTACAAAAGGTATATTGATTGTAGAAATTATTTCACCTTGGTTGTGGTTTTGAATCGATACAATGTCTAAACGAGAAGGTTTGTCACAAACACAAGCAGTATGACCTTCACCGAGCTTACGCACCCATATATAAGGGTGGCTTAATGATAGAGTTCTAACTCTTTTTGATACATTGCCAATAACCCATAGTTGTTTCTCTAGAGGTAATGTGACACCTATTTGATTACAATCCCATCGGCATATATCTGTAGCTAAAGATGGCAGAGATAATGTGGACATAATGTCTCCCTCCTTAGAAACATATAACAAGCGATCATTATTAAAGTTGGACAACACAAACTGCCCACTTGGAAGCCAGCACATTTTGGCAATGAGTATTTTGTTATTCTTATTTTCTTTGAGTCGTATATCTAGATTTTTGATGTAAGGATTTTTGAACTGTATACAACAACTGGACCAGTCATAGTATTTATAAAGAAGAATTCTACTGTGCATAACATCCACTACATATACAGTTCCTTGGAAAACATCAATGTGAAAGTAAGGAGTTGAAGGCAGTTTCAATTGCCATTTACTTTCTCCAATTATATTGTAACATACTATCACAGACTCTCTCCTGAAGACAACGTAGAAGTATAATTTGTCAGTGTAGATATGATGAGGGTTAGAGTAAAAATCAAGCTGTTTCACAAAAAGCTCTTCACCAGAGCTTGAATAAAACACCAGTGCATTTTCTCTCATGTCTGCTACTACAAAATTAATTGGAGTTGCTGCAATGATGACATCTTCATGCTTAAGTGAAATTTTGTCAACAATGTCAATTTTGTTCTCTGTAATCAATAGGATATGTGCCTCTACTTCGTTTCCACCAGTGGTCAGAGCTAAGTACTTATTTGATACCATATGACATATTTGAATGTAATCAGCATCGATGTCTATAAAGTGACCTTCAGTTAGTTCAGGGCATGCAATATACTGAAGTTTTCTATCTTCTTGATAAAGGACAAGAAATCTGTTTGAGTCAGTTCGACAGATGGCAGTAGGTTGGCACTTAGACGTTAATGTACTTCTGTGAATGACTTGCCCATTATCACTAAATAATTTGACTTCTTGACTCCTATATAGAAGTAATATAGAAGAGGCTGGCATAGGCAGAATATTTTGAATCTCACAGGGATCATCAATATGAATTTGGTTTTTCACAGTTGGTGTATGAGCTTGTTGACGATAAGTCATACTTGGCCAAAAATTATCATTTGTCTTAAAAGTATATGCAATGCCTAAGTAATCAAGCAGGAAAATAGAATTTGTGCCACAACAAATATATTGAGCTTTTATCGCAATTTTTCTCTGTGACACTCCACCCTTAGATGAAATCCTGTAAATGACGTTTCCTTGAAGGACATAAAAATAATTGCGATAAGCTGAGATACTAGTTGGAATAACTGTTGACTGTGTGTATACCTGAAATAACTGCCTGCCACCAAGACTGCAGCAGATAACTTTATTTATATTAGCAAATGCTAATAAGAGGTGATGCTGAGGTCCTACTATGATATCTGTAGGCTGCTCTTCGAGGGCAGTTATTTTTTCCACTGTATCATTGGCCCAGTCCACAAGATAGATTGTCTTGCTAAACAGTTCCAGCCCCACAAATTTACAATGATTCAAATAAGAAATCTTGTAGAAACCATAATCCAGAGATTTCATTTCACAACTTGAGGGGTTAATAATGAGTAGTTTTTGCCTAAATGGCAATGTGACCAGAACAGTTTCTTTACCAATTCTTGTAATGTCTGTGATAGGTGAAGGACAGTGGACTGTATTACTTCTACCATCAGTTGTGTTACAACGTAAGGTCATCAAATATGGTGAGTAGGTTACTATTCCATGATAGATTGTGACAATATTTGATATTATATTTGGGGTATCTTCACCAGATTCCTCAAACTCTAATTTCCTTGGCACAACTTCAGAAGAAGAAGGAGAATGAAATTTTGTGAATGGCTTTGGTAATGTAATGGCCTTATTCTTGTAGGGATTACTGTTAGCGTAAATGTCAAACAGTCGTTCACAAAACCAAGGAAGATTTTGCAGAATCATATCATTGTTTTGTTTAGTATATTTCCGAAAGATTTTCATTTCACGCCTGACATTTCTTAAAAACTGATGTTTGTCTAATCCCATAAGTTCTATGTCATTAGACTTCTCATTTACAAGGTCCAAAAACATTTGGATGTGGTTGCCTTTTATCATTATTTTACCACATGTGATTATGTGAAAAATTTGCTGTATTTCCCGTTCTTCAGTTTTCTTCTTGCTCCTTTCATTATATGCTTTGGCAATAATTGACCCTTCCTTATAATTTTTATCACCAGATAGTAAATCATTATTTGATTTGGCAGGTATATCAATAGCCAGAATTAGGTTTTCTTCAATCTTCAACATTTTCTCAACTTTGATGTATTAACTCTTCTTTATATATACTTACACATGTATGTGTGTGTGCTTGCAAGTGTTTGTGCATGTGTTTATTGGTGGCTGCTACAAAACCATTAAATCCAAGAGTTCTGTGAGATTTAGATTAATGTCTTTTATGTCTCAGCTTTCCTTTGGAGAGAAATTTGTCTACTTCTCAATTTACCAATTTCACACCAGAACTGAAATGAAATTTATAATAAAATGAAAGCATTGATTAGATTTTTAAAACCATAGGTGTAGATATGGCTGTGTGATAAGAAATTAGCTTCCCAAGTATGTGGTTTTAGGTTCAGTGCCACTGCATAGCTGGTGCATTTGTTAGAAAGGGATTGAAAAATGTCCCTGACAGACAGACAGATAGATAGCAATTTGGCAAAGAGAAGCCAATAAAAGAACCAGATTTAAAAAAATTATTGCGGTCAATTTTTTTAAAATTAAAATCTTCAAAGCAGTGCACCAGCATGGCCACAGTACAATGACTGAAGCAGTAAAAGATAAAAGGTATCAATATCCCTATTTTCTATCGATGTGACAAAATTGTATTTTATTTCTTTGTCTTTGGTCAGTGTTATTTCCTATTTGCTCCAATCTAGAAATCAAAGGAAATGACTACTATTCGATTCACATTTTGCTTTTCAATGATTTGAAACTGACCTATTCAGATTTATTTTTAAACTTGAAATTTTAAAATTTAAACAAAACTTTGCACAAGTGCACAGCCAAAGTATGAGACTGCTTAATTCACACATGCAGATTGGTGTGTGTATGTCTGTGTGTGCAAAGTTAATTTGAAATAATGAGATGAAACAAATGACGTATTCTTTGAAACATTTTTTAAAAATCTGAAAAATCTCAGACTTAAAGGATTTTGGGGTTTTTCTTTTAATGTTTCAGTTATTTGACTGTGGCCAT
>NC_069008.1:11970929-11973472 GCF_001194135.2 Octopus bimaculoides | reverse complement strand
ATCAAGAAATATGTGGGTAGACCATAGCCCCCCCCCCCCACACAAGTTAATGTCCTTCTACCTTCAGACTATCATCGGTGCACTTCCCCTCTACCCTTGCTTGTGAAAGTATCCATTAGCTAGTTTTTTAATTGGTTACCAGCCAAGAAAGCCATTTGAGCTGTACACCCTCTTGCAAATTAGCCTGCAGCTTAGTCAGAAGTAGTTACTTCCCCTTAACGTTTAACGCTCTACACGTATAGCTATTTCGCTGACAGTTGTCAACGTTCCGACAACTTCAGATCATTAATCTTTACACTGATGATCTTTTTGGCGCTTTTATCTTCTTGGGAATTAATCATTACGTTTCTCGTTTGCTCAAATTTGATCATGCTTGTTGTGAGTAAATATTTCCGATATTCTTATGCCTGATATGATTTTGGTAAATTTTCAGATTAACACCTGCACGATTTTCACTAGGGTGTTAGAGTTAGGGTTTTAGGGTCAGGGTTAGGATTAAGGAATTCCGTCCCTAACCCTAACCCTGACCCTAAAACCGTAACCTCAACACCCTAGTGAAGATTGTGCGGGTGTTAATCTGAAAACTTACCCAAATTTCTTTGTAATCATAATCTACACCGTCTGAAAGGTATTTGTATAAATTTCATTAAAAAATACCTACTTTCTAGAAATTTATGAGAGGGAAAATGTATAGTCCTGTGAATTTTCCGAAACTCCTCACCCAACCCCAACAAATTTTTATATACCCTCAATCTACATGATAGAAGCGATTATTTGGTGTAAGTTTCATTAAAAAGTATTCATTTTTCTGGAAGTTATGAAGCAAAAAATCGGTAGGGTATTAAACTGTAGTTATGCCATTTTTCAATAAAAGTTAATGTTAATGAATTAATGTTAACTTCCGTTACATTTTCAAAGAATTAACGAAACCCATGTCCTATGGAAGGATAATTTGCACCCTGTAGAACACCACATTTCGACCACGGGCCCTCCTGCCTTTTCTCACCCGTTTGTCAACAGAGAAACTTAAGGCCATAAGCACATTAATTTCACGAGCAGGCTGTTACTGGAACCCTCGTTGTTGTAACCGACAGAGTGCAACACACACATGTATATATATAAAATGATTGACGAAGTTAATTTTTCGAATAATGGTGGACACTGTTAACCAGAACAGCCTGCTTGTGAAATTAACGAGCTTGCAGCCTTAAGTTTCTCTGTTGACAAATGTCTCAAGCGAGAAAAGACAGGAGGACCCATGCTCGAAATGTGGTGTTCTACAGGGTGCGAATTATCCTTTCTATGGGACATGGGTTTTGTAAACTCCGGGAACGGTTGCAACAATGTGTGGTATTTGTTGGAAGCAGTGGCGACAAAGAAAACAAATCCGACTGTGGAAACAAAACAGTCAGTGCCACACACACTGGGCTGCGTCTTACTGTCAATCAGTTGCCTGTTCTTCAGATCGACTAGCAAGGAAAAATGGAAGAGGAAATCTGCCTCAAGGATTGGATACTGCAGATCGGGGACTAGAAAAATCCACTGGAAGCATCGTCTGAGTCGTATATTTAAGGTGAGAAGAATTTCGCCACATGTGGTGATAGGTGAATGGTTGACCGCTTGCAAGGTAGCGGCTGAAGGAAAAGGTTTTCTTTGTGTATATTTAGTTGACCAAATACTACAGACGGCTCCTGAGTCAACCAGGAAGCTCTTCTGGGAAATTTCGACTTTAATAAAAATTGCATGACTTGGTGGAGATGACACTAGAAGCAGTAGCAGTGCTTACTGCTCCGTTCGGGCGTTTCCCTGGGCACTATATGAGCAAAGTGGTGTGCATTTCCTTGCTTTGGCGCCGAAATTGGTATGGTACCAACATACGGATCCCTGGTTACCAATGTACTGATGTCTGGATAGAGATCTAGAGCAGGATCGGTGTCTTGCACGTGGGACTGTATTCCTTTTGAAACGGAGGTTGCTACCAGGTCTTCAATTGATTTTCTGTGACTCGTCGAAAACTCTGGAACTGGAATGCTATGGCTGCTATGGTAATGGAAGGAGTAGATACTTCCATTATTTTATCGGCTGATGTTGCCACTTGTTCAACGATACTGATGTTGCACATGGTTGCGAAGATGAAAGGCAAAGTCAACCTCGGCAGAATTTGAACTCAGAATGTAAACACAAGCGAAATACTGCTGATGTTTTAAGATTTCGCCATCTTACTGCCATTAATAATAATAATAATAATAATAATCCCTTCTACTAAAGGCACAAGACCTGAAATTTTGGGAGAGGGGACTAGTCGATTTCATTGCCCTCACTGTTTCACTGGTACTTAATTTATCAACCTCGAAAGAATAAAATGCAAAGTTGACTCGGCGGAATTTGAACTCAGAACATAAAAATGGACGAAATACCGCTAAGCATTTCTGCCAGCTCGCCATCTTACAGTCTTTAATAATAATAACCGTTTCAAATTTTGTCACAAGGACAGCAATTTGGGGGAAAGGGATAAGTTGATTACATCGACGCCAATGTTTGAC
>NC_069008.1:11964202-11967781 GCF_001194135.2 Octopus bimaculoides | reverse complement strand
CAATTCCCAGACCGGGCGTTGTGAGTGTTTACTGAGCGAAAACACCTAAATCTCCACGAGGCTCCGGCAGGGGATGGTGGCGAACCCTGCTGTACTCTTCCACCACAACTTTCTCTCACTCTTACTTCCTGTTTCTGTTGTACCTGTAATTCAAAGGGTCAGCCTTGTCACACTGTGTCACGCTGAATATCCCCGAGAACTACGTTAAGGGTACACGTGTCTGTGGAGTGCTCAGCCACTTGCACATTAATTTCACGAGCAGGCTGTTCCGTTGATCGGATCAACTGGAACCTTCGACGTCGTAAGCGACGGAGTGCCAACAACAAATGTCGCGCACATATGGTAGTTATGTATGTGTCTGATGTACTCTTATCAGAGGGGTAGTAATGATGGGTATATTAGGCTCCCTATATTTTACCCTAGGGTCACTTTGAAGGTATGCACTGCTCTCTCACTCAACGTCTTACAAACTTTAATAATAATAATAATATAGTCCTTTCTACACAAGGCCTGAAGTTTTGGGGGAGAGGACTGGTCGATTGCATCGACGCCAGTGCTCGACTGGTACTTATTTTCATCAACCCCAGAAGGATGAAAAGCAGCAAAACATTTTGTCCGGCGCGCTAAAGGTCCTGCCAGCTCGCCGCCCAATTACAATGGCCAGCAATTTTGGTTGGACTGGATAAAGTAGATTAAATTCAACTCAGTGCTCAACTGGTACTTATTTTGTCGAACCCGAAAGGATGAAAGGTAAACTCACCCCCAGCAGAATTGAAATTCAGAACGTAAAGACGGATGAAATGCCACTAAGTATTTTGTCCGGCACGCTAACGATTTTGTCAGCTGGCCGCCTTTTTGTAGCATAGAAATCGCTGTCCGAAAACAAAGCAAAATTCAGTATAAAGTTGTATGTGTAACTCTCATAAATACTCAACGTTTTAAATATGATAGTGCTTATCTGTTAATTAAAATAATTATAACGATACTTACTAGAGAAGATGAGTGGATTTAGATTTCAAACTCTGAAGTCTTTCAGTTTCAGTAACCTCATTCTTAGTTTGGTTCAATTGTGCATTTGTAATTAAATTACTGTTTGCAGACAGACTATTTATAGAGCTGGATGGAATTTATATACTTGTAGCGTGTTTTGTATATTTGTATGTAAGTCGTGTTACTTCAGCTCTCAGTTGCTTGTGGTTCTTATCGTTTAAGATGTACACCTAACTTTCCTATATTAAATTAGAAGTGAACTGAACGCAGAAACTCCAAACTGATCAACAACAACAAATATTTATTGTATGGTGGAAAATAAAACAGCTTCCAATTGTCCGGTTTTAGAGTAGCCTGAAATGTAGATGTACGGTTCCTCGAGCTGGTGTCGTTGTAGAGACAACTTGGTTCAGTCACACTCAAATGGGGGAGCTTGGTCGCTGTCAGGCTTGGTAAAGAGGCAGACTAATAGTGGGAACGCTTAGATGTTGAAACCCACGCATGCGTGGTTAAGGATTCAGCAATGGCGACTATGCCTTTTGGCGCCAATATGACGTCACTACACAACTCTATATGGAGTGCGAAGAAGTGGACGCGGGTAGATTTCTTTCAAAGAGCAAATAATTCTTGGAAATTATACCTAGAGGGGTGGAGCAAAAGAAAATGGGACGACTTTTCGTTATCAGTGTCAGAAACGCCATTTTAAATATAATGTTATTTTCGCTAAGCTGATTTATTGTGGCGTTTGGAATTTCATGGAAAAAAGTTTTAATTTACTTCCTTATTTGCTGCTGCTGCTGACAATGCCTCTGATTTGCGATAGAGGAAGAGAGACGAACAGTCAAACTCACACATTCTCTCACATACATACACACGCACATGCATATATACAGACAGACACTCGAATAAACAGTCATACAAACACATACACAGGGGATGTACAGACAGCCACTTACACGCACACAAATAGTCGAACTGGTAGACAGACAGACACACGAATGGGCACACACGTAGACAGTCGGAGAGACAGACACATGCACACACCTACACAACACAGATAGACGGTCGGGCAGACATACACAGAGACGGTCGGAGAGGCAGACACACAGATAAACGGTTGAAAGTAAACTTTGGACTTATTCTTCGTAAGCCTAGTACTTATTTTATAAAAGGAAAATTTATTTCTATCTTTCTCTAAGTAATGAAGTAATGCTTTTATTGATCAATTAAAGGACTCGCTCGAAGCAGCGACCGTAATGAATCGACACTTATACATCTTTGTTACTCATTTATATATATATATATAGATAGATACGTATTGTGGAGGTGCAATGACCCAGTGGTCATAGGATCGCGGTTTCAATTCCCAGACCGGGCGTTGTGAGTGTTTACTGAGCGAAAACACCTAAAGCTCCAAAAGGCTCCGGCAGGGGATGGTGGCGAACCCTGCTGTACTCTTCCACCACAACTTTCTCTCACTCTTACTTCCTGTTTCTGTTGTACCTGTAATTCAAAGGGTCAGCCTTGTCACACTGTGTCACGCTGAATATCCCCGAGAACTACGTTAAGGGTACACGTGTCTGTGGAGTGCTCAGTCACTTGCACGTTAATTTCACGAGCAGGCTGTTCCGTTGATCGGATCAACTGGAACCGGCGACGTAGTGCCAACAAAAAGATACGTATTATATATATATATATAAGTTCTAGGCTTACAGAGAATAAGTCCTGGGGTCGATTTCTTCGACTAAAGGTGGTGCTTCAGCATGGCCGTAGTCAAATAACTGAATCAAATAAAAGAATATGATAATATTTAACAAATATTAGTTAAGTTATAAAGGGGATATTACTAGTCGGCTGTAAATACCTACCTTCACAAGCCCAAACTAAGGCTGTGACCTATCCGCCAGTTTACATGGTACGTAAAACTAATCATAAAGAAAGATAGAAATTAGCAATTTTCATATCATTGAAAGAAAACTTTTGTAACGCGAATGAGAAACGAACACCAATTTTTGACTAGTAAAATAGGTTAGTAGGAGAATGTGTGTGTGAAACTTTCATGAAACAGGAGAAAAAAAAAGATAAAATTAGATGAAAAGGTAATATGTGAATTGTATAAAAATTATTTTAAAAAAGACGTATTTATGCATGTGTGTGTTCGGCAACTTTGAGGAGAATAAAGACAATGCCAACGTTATCTGCCGATGAAAAAAAAAACAAATCAGTCTTTTATCTTTTACTTGTTCCATTCTTTTGACTGAAGCCACGCCGGGGCACTGCTTTCAAGAATTTTTAGTCAAATGAATCGACCCCAGTACTTATTGTTATTTTTTTCGGATCTTTTTTAAAGCGGGGGCCACATTTTTCATTAACGAAACACTTTGAAACTTGGAACACTGGTAGAATGTGTCATATAAAACATCTTTTTCTCTTAGTCTTCTTAAAAAAAAAAAGAAATCCCTAAGTTATTCCATGTTAAATTTGTCGTATTTCTGTAATTTCAACCAATCACTGACGTCCATTCAGCCGATATACATTAAGTGCCGACTACATAAACAAACGATTCTGAAACAATTCTATCGGTGATAG
>NC_069008.1:11959420-11964065 GCF_001194135.2 Octopus bimaculoides | reverse complement strand
AAAACAGCAAATTTAAAAAGAAAAAAGACAAACGAAGCTATGGAAATTAAATACGCTTTACACCGCTTAATCAGCCAAAGGAGTAAATATAAACAACTGAATACTTGTCAGTGATTGGTTGAAATTATCGAAATAAGACAATTTTTTACATGAAATAAATTCGAATACAAAAATATTTTTCTGTTCTATAACACAAAATAGATAAGTATACGAAGTTTGAAAGTCTTTCGGTACCAAAAACACTACGTAAAACATTAATGAAAAATGTGGTCCCCGTTTTAAAAAAGATCCTTTTTTTCTTTTAAGCCTGATATTTATTCTATCGATCTGTCTTGCTGAACTGCTAAGTTATGGTGACGTAAACATACCGACACCGGTTGCCAATTGGTGATGATGGCGGGAGTAAAACAAAGACACACGCACACACACACATCTATATATATAAAAGTGAGAATGTGTGTCTGTGTCGGTTTGTATGTATGTGTGCATCACAAAAATTCGAGGACTACCCAATTGATTTCATTCAAATTTTACACATACACTACTTAGAGTCCATGGAGTGTCAGCGGCCAAAAGATTTTCAATTTCTTGCCTAATGCGAGCTCAGGGCAATCTCTTGCACTGTTTCGATATTATGTGTCAAAAGTAAAACGATAACATTTCTACTGTAGTGTAATAGTTTCAGTTTTTATAGTTTCACTATTAATACTTTCACTACGTATATATTATATATATAGTTAAAACATTAATAATGAAACTATTATCTCACATTACATATAAACATGAATACATATGTGTGTGTGTGTGTATGCATTTTTGTAGTTTCAGCTCAGAGCGGTGGCCATATCTGCACACATATGAGTATGTATATATATAGATATATATATATATATATATATATATATATATATATATATATAGATGTATATATATATATATATATAGATGTATATGTATAGATGTATATGTATACATATATACATGTATATATATATATATATATATAGATATATAGATGTACATGTATAGATATATATATACACGTGTGTATTTATATGTATACTTATATATGTATATTTATAGATGTATATGTATAAATATATAAATGTATATATCTGGTGGTCAATGAGGAAACTAGGGATAGATGAATGGTTAGTGAGAGCTGTGCGAGCCATGTACAGGGACGCTGTCAGTAAGGTGAGGGTTGGCAATGAGTACAGTGAAGAATTCTGGGTAGAGGTAGGAGTCCACCAAGGTTCAGTCCTGAGCCTCCTCCTATTTATCATAGTCCTCCAGAGGAATTCAAGACAGGATGCCCCTGGGAGACCCTCTATGCTGATGACCTTGCGCTAATTGCTGAGTCATTATCAGAACTAGAGGAGAAGTTTCAGGTGTGGAAGCAAGGACTAGAATCGAAGGGCCTTAGAGTCAACCTAGCTAAAACCAAAGTCCTAATAAGTAGGAAGGTAGACAAAACACAAACTCCTTCAGGTAGATGGCCCTGCTCGATCTGTAGAAAAGATGTAGATAGAAACTCTATAAGATGTACCCAGTGTAAGCTATGGACACATAAGGCAGGTGAACTAGGAAGTTAGTTTTTGTATGTGGCAGGTGTTCAGGAGCAATAAACACTGAAAATGTGCAGAAAACAACTTTGGCCACATTCCAGGGAGAAAAACTAGAAGTAGTTGATAGCTTCGATTATCTAGGTGAACAAGTTAGTAGCGGGGTAGGGTCTGCTGAAAGTGTAGCTGCTAGAATATGAATAGCCTGGCCAAAGTTCAGAGAGCTCTTACCTCTGCTGGTGACAAAGGGCCTCTTGCTCAGAGTAAAAGGCAGACTACATGACACATGTGTACGAACAGCCATGCTACATAGCAGTGAAACATGGGCCGTGACTGCTGAGGACAAGCGTAAGCTTGCAAGAAATGAAGCCAGTATGCTCCAATGGATGTGTAATGTTAGTGTGCATACTCGACAGAGTGTAGTACACTGAGAGAAAAGTTGGACATAAGAAGTATCAGTTGTGGTGTGCAAGAGAGACAATTGCGCTGGTATGGTCATTTGGCAAGAATGGATGAGGATAGCTGTGTGAAAAAGTGCTACACCCTAGCGGTTGAGGGAACCTGTGGAAGAGGTAGATCCACGAAGACCTGGGATGAGGTGGTGAAGCACGACCTTCGAACATTAGGCCTCACCGTGGCAATGACTAGTGACTGAGTCCTTTGGAAATATGCAGTGCGTGAGAAGACCTCGCAAGCCAAGTGAGACCATAATCCACGGCCTCTGCCAGGAGTGTAGCCAAACCACTTATTCGTACCTTTCTTTCATTGGACACTAAATTCTGCTTGCGAAGACCTATTGAGGCAAGTGAAGTCGGAATTGAACCAAATTCGACTGGCACCCATGCCAACCTCTCCTTCCGAGCCTGATTCTTTTCTCTAATAGCCCTGTCAACAACATTGTTCCACCACCACGTTATTTTGGGTCGAGTGGGGACTTTGCACCATCCAAAGATCTGGTCAGTGGCCCTCAGCAGGTTGTCCTGTAGAAACCTCAAGTTGTCTTCAGCATCATGTGAAGTTATATCCCCTTCTATTTCATCAAAGGCTTCGAGTAATATGTCTCTATATCTCTGTTCATTCGCAGGATCTTTAAGCTTCCAGACCGCTCTCCTCCAAGCTGGTGGTCTTCTGGGCAACCACTTGGCCCTAATCCTGAAGTCACTAACTACTAGTCTATGTTGTGGGGTACATTCTTCGCCTGGGAATGTTTTGGCATTTATAAGCAGCCATCTTTCCGTTTTTCTGGTGAGGATGTAGTCAATTTGGTTAGTGTGTCTGCCAGAACGGTAGGTGACTGGCAGGTTTACATAAATATGTGTATATCATCATCATCATCATCGTCGTTTAACGTCCGCTTTCCATGCTAGCATGGGTTGGACAATTTGACTGAGGACTGGTGAAACCGGATGGCAACACCAGGCTCCAGTCTAATTTATATATATATATATATATATATAGTTTTAGAGAAAAGAACCAAGATTCATAAACTCATCGATGAAAATCCACTGTCACATATAGAAAAATTGATAAGTAAAAGCACAATAAATAATACTGTGAAACTTAATTTAATTTTTAATAAATTGATTTTAATTGAGCTTTTACCTGTAATTTGGGATTTTTATCCCAAATATATATATATATATATATACACACACACACATATATATATGTATATAGATACATATATATATATATATATATATCTATATATACATATATACAGTATGATAGGATTAATAGATGAGTAAAAATTAGCAATATCAAATTGAATAAACTTCGTATTTTCCTTATCCTTAATTAATTTGAACCATTCTACAAATTGTATTGAGTTAGACCATAAATTAAGTTTTAATTTCCTTACTATTGTAGGGATATATTTATCTAAAATATTCTTACTAAGTGTCCCAATATCCAACTTAGTTGGGCAAATGAGTCTTAAGGAAGGATCTGTCCAAAAATTACTCTTGTGATCCTTAGGGATAAATCACGGTTCCTCAGGTTCTAGAGGTTCAGTTCTGTTCATTAGGTTATACCTATTCATTAACTTTTTAGCTTCTAAATTTGCTTTTCTGAGCATATTTTTATTTGTTATTTTGCAGTTCTTCTTGATTTCTTTTTTAAGGTCTAAATAACGCTGTTTCTGTCGTTTATATATGTTTCCCATTTTATCAGATTTAACTAGAATTCCATTCGTTCTGTTAATTTCCCTGGTAATCCTGTTTAGGTATTCCAAATGTTGGTTCCTTCTTGGTGACTTATTGATTTTAATGTTCTTAACAACTGTCCACAGTTCTTCTCTGAATTTATCCAACCTCGGATTATATGGAGGGTTTTTCTAGATTTAAAAAGCTTCTTAAATTTTGAATTCTCATCTGCAATGTCTACTGTCTGATCATTCTTATTAAAGAAAAATGCTTTCCACCTTATTCTGTTGATAAACGAATGTGTTTTCCTAATTAATTGTTTGATATAAATGTTATTTGGTGGAATTGGTATGTCCTTCAAGGATGCGTCAATTTTAAATAGCTCCATATGGTAACAGTTAATTAGCAGTCTCTTCCGTAAAAAGTAAGACTGTGTATTTAAATATCTCCCAAATACTTTGTTAAAATAAGTTTTGTAACTGTTACCAAAGTAGCAAAATTCTCACTTGAAAAGTTGTTTATACTTTGTTTAAATATAATAACTTTCATATAGGTGATACAATTTTGGGTGCATAGTAGTCGATAGCTTCCGCTATCTGGGCGACCAAGTTAGTAGTGGGGGTGAGTGCACTGAAAGTGTAGCTGCTAGAATAAGAATAGCCTGGGCAAAGTTTAGAGAGCTCTTACTCCTGCTGGCGACAAAGGGACTCTCACTCAGAGTAAAAGGCAGACTGTATGACGCATGCGTACGAACAGCCATGCTACATGGCAGTGAAACATGGGCTGTAACTGCTGAGGACATACGGAAGCTCGCAAGGAATGAAGCCAGTATGCTCCGTTGGATGTGTAATGTCAATGTGAATACCCGTCAGAGTGTAAGTATCTTGAGAGAAAAGCTGAACATTAGAAGCATCAGTTGTGGTGTGCAAGAGAGAC
>NC_069008.1:11957068-11957991 GCF_001194135.2 Octopus bimaculoides | reverse complement strand
GCGTTTGTGAATAGTTAAGACGCTACTTGTGGAGAATGACTTACCACAGAATTCACAGTGATATGGTTTCTCTCCAGTATGAATATGTTTGTGCCTAGTTAAGTCACTACTTCCAGAGAATGATTTACCACAGATGTCACAGTGATATGGCTTTTCTCCTGTATGAATACGTTTGTGGATAGTTAAATGACTAGTTTCTGAGAATGATTTGCCACAGATATTGCAATGATATGGCTTCTCTCCTGTGTGAATACGTTTGTGTTTAGTTAAATTACCAGTTTCTGAGAACGATGTACCACAGATATCACACTGATATGGTTTCTCTCCTGTATGAATACGTTTATGTTTAGTTAAAACATTGTTTCCAGAGAATGATTTATCACAGATGTCACAGTGATATGGCTTCTCTCCTGTATGAATATGTTTGTGTAAATTCAAGAGATCATTTCGAAAGAATGATTTCCCACAAATATCACAGTGATATGGCTTCTCTCCTGTATGAATACGTACATGTTTAGTTAAGATGCTATTTGTAGAGAACGACTTACCACAGATATCACAGTGATATGGCTTCTCTCCTGTATGAGTACGTTTGTGTTTAGTTAAGTCACTACTTCTAGAGAATAATTTACCACAGATAACACACTGATATGGTTTTTCTCCAGTGTGAATACGTTTGTGTATAGTTAATTGATCATTTCGAGAGAATGATTTACCACAGATATCACAGTGATATGGTTTCTCTTCTGTATGAAGATGTTTGTGAGAAGTTAGGTTACTTTTTTGAGAGAACAGTTTGCCACAGTTATCACAGTGATATGATAATTTTCTTAACTCTTTTGACATCTTTCCAAGGAATCAGAAAACAAAAAAACAATTCTTTAACATTCTCACAGTATTCTCATCACAATATTTGATTATTT
>NC_069008.1:11953804-11956625 GCF_001194135.2 Octopus bimaculoides | reverse complement strand
AACATTATACATATTCGTATACCACAGCTTCATTTTCATGTTGTGTAACATTATCAATGCTAAACTACAGAATGGTGAACAATAATATTTTTCTCCTTTCAGAAACATATTTTCTTATTCTTGTTTGGTCCTAGACCAGCCATGATTGAGCAAATCTATGATCAGATGTATTTCATTCATGTCTTTCTTTCTAGTATTGCATATTCAAGACTTCATCAGCCAAATAGTCTTCAGTTATCAAGACTGAAAGGTGCAAAGAGAATGGAAATTGGCTGTTGTTTCTAGCAGATGTGGCACCCTCATTGGCTTGTTGTTTAACTCCAGGTAATCCCATTCTAAGCACACCCATGATGATAGGCAGTTTGCTTTTTGAGGTTGCTATGAATTTTTTATCACATCAAACAAAAAGAAATATTAATGAATAACGACAAACAACATTAATAAAATGTTATATAAATTCACTTCAGTGAATAATGATGGCTGAATTGATGAAAAGTGACTTGTTTTCCATTACAACTGTTAAATGTTTAAAAAAAACCTTTCTTGCCTTGCTGAAATTGTACACCATCTGAAAGGTGATAAGAACAGCTGATGGCAAGCATCTAGTATCAGAAATTTGTAAAAAGTGCCAGCCATTAATGGTCATTCCTAACATCTGCTATAGATGTTAAATGAATAACACTGTGTAACAAAATTTTTCTTTTTGTCTTTGGTCAGTGTTACTTTTTATTTGCTTTCATCTAGAAATCAAAGGAAATCACTACCGTCCCCTTCTAAACTTTGCTTTTGTCATATGGATATCAATGTTTTGAAACTGACCTATTTTTTCCATTACATTTCAGACAGATTCAGTGCCGTGTTACTGAAGCAGAAATATCATTACAGCAAATATTTTGCTCAATACCACAGATCTGATAATGTCAGTTGCTTGACCTTAACCCCTTGAGCATATCCCTTAGTGGCTGACAGTATGTGCACCTCTGATAATGAGCAGGAGTAATAGGGGGGAGCATCATAGCTATGTGTTGAGAGAGGAACTCTTTGGGGTTTAAACCAAAGTTTGAAAGATATTTTTAGCCATTTTTCATACTTTCTAGGGGTAAGTAAATAGGAAATAACCTGTTACTATCCAAGGACAAAAATCGTGTTACACAGTAATTAAATATGTCTTCAATAAAGAAGGACACCAGGCAGATGAAATTCTCAGGCTATGTTTTCATATCACAAAGAACAGACATGCAAAATAAATCTGATTGTAGTAATTAAAGAAGTTGTTTACTTAAATGAAAAGAGGGAAAGAATAAGAATCTCAGATTCTGATTAGTTTGATGGTGAATTAAGCTTTATAATTAAGTTTCATAAATCATAACTGTTTTCCCTTTCGGAATGTTATTAATTTTACAATATACATCACAAACTTTAACGAAGACCTTCCAATCCTACCAGCCATAGAATATTACTGGTTACCATTACAGAGAAATTTTGTTTTGTTGCTTTTTCCTTAAATAGTTATTACAGTTGGTTTACCTGAGTAGTTCTTAACATAAGATTTCATTGATAAAGTTTATGAGCAATAAATTGATTATACTTCCACAATACACAAATTATTTTTAACTTTCTTTCTTATCCGATTCCTAATATGTAATTATAAAAATATGATTTTTTAAAACATTGAATGGCTATGGGGATCCACCTGAATAAAACAGGAATCAAAGAGAACCATAGGTAAAAGAGAAATGGTTGAGAACCACTGGTTTGTGTTATAAAGCTTATTTATCATAAGGTGGCGATGGGCAGAATTGTTAGCATGCCAAGCAAAATGCTTGGCATTTCAATTGAAGTCAGCTTTATCCTTTTTGGATCAATTAAGATAAATGCGAGTTGAGCACTGGAAGACTTACCCCCTCGTCGGATATCAGACTTATGAAGCGTCAACAAGTTGGATTGTCTCAGTTTTGACGGGGAGTTTTCAGGTTTTGTTTTTTTGCCGTGCCCTTTTTGCCATTAAGCTAGCTTAATGGCAAAAAAAAAAAATAATAATAAAATTGCGTAAAATGACAAAACCATCATTTTTCGCACTTTTCCAAAAGTCCCCATCAAAACGGAGTAATTCCAACTTGATGCTTCGTAAGTTCGACGTCTGCCACCCAGAACACCAAAATTGCTGGCTTTATGCCAAAATTTGAAACCAATATTTATTTACTGTTAAACATGCTCAAATTCCGGATCTTTTCCTTTTGGCCGGCACATAGAAAAAATAATTTTTTGTAACTAAACACTTTCAAATTTCGTATTTACTCTTGGCGTTTTTAAGAAAATTCTTTATTTTCGAAGTTCTTTATATTTCGTGTTAAAGTTGTCGTATTTCGATATTTGAAAGTGTTTAATTACAAAAAATTATTTTTTCTATGTGCCGGCCAAAAGGAAAGGATCCTAACTTCCTAGAAATGGCAGTCAAATCTCCTTCAACTTACTTAATACCGTCTACAAAACGAAACATTGATCTTATATAGACAAAAAACAAGATCGTAATTACGCTAACTTTGATCATGTCAGCACGACTAAGTTAACACAGGTAATTTACTATATAATAATCGATATAATTAATCTAACTTCGGATAATTTAGGAGCATGGTGAATATTATTTTATTTTGTCTATACAATAGTCATAATAAATATGCAAAACACAAAATAATATAATCATATTATCCAAATTATACAGTGAGGTAATAATAATTCATCACACTGCTGTGGAGCAGTAGCTGTAGTAAATAGTAAGTTCCCTGGATATTATTGTCTCAATGACTGGTAAAGCCCGTTA
>NC_069008.1:11952594-11953794 GCF_001194135.2 Octopus bimaculoides | reverse complement strand
CAACTGTTTTCAGCTGTCGTTTCCTTCAGGCTCTCTACATTCTAAGTTCAAATCCCGCCGAGGCCAACTTTGTTTTCCATCCTTGCGAAGTCGATAAAACAAAACCCAATAATTTCTAGTGTCAATGGTATCAACTGATTCCCCATACCCTGAAAATTACTGACCTTGTTCCTAAATCAGAAATCATTATTAAATGCAATAAAATTCATTCTGATGTACCTGGAGCAGCTTTCTCCGAAGAATCACATCTGCGGGTCGATTTGTTCTATTAAGCCTTTCAAGGCGGTGTTCCGCAGGGCCGCTGTCTGATGACTGAAATAAGTGATATATAATGATTATCCTTTTCGATAAAAGTTTTGCATTAAACTCTGAAAAGAAAAAAAATCTATCATTTCTTAACTTCCACATTTTAGTAGAAGTCACGTTTAGCCAATGAATAGAATCGTTATAGGAATACGATGTGTCCGACAAAGCAATTGACTAATCACGATCGCCGTATTACATTGCTTAAGACTAAGATGTCACCCGCAGATGTGATTCTTCGGAGAAAGCTGCTCCAGGTACATCAGAATGAATTTTATTGCATTTAATAATGATTTCTGATTTAGGAACAAGGTCAGTAATTTTCAGGGTATGGGGAATCAGTTGATACCATTGACACTAGAAATTATTGGGTTTTGTTTTATCGACTTCGCAAGGATGGAAAACAAAGTTGGCCTCGGCGGGATTTGAACTTAGAATGTAGAGAGCCTGAAGGAAACGACAGCTGAAAACAGTTGATTTCTCAAAAAGCTGGCCGAAATTCGATTGCAAAGAGGGTGAAATTATGACAGACTAATAATAAATATTGGAATTAATTTTCATGATGTAGAATTATATTGTTGCGACGGAGTGGTTTCTGGTTCAGGGGAAACGTAACTTCGGTCTTGCTATGGAAACCTAATAACGGGCTTTACCAGTCATTGAGACAATAATATCCAGGGAACTTACTATTTACTACAGCTACTGCTCCACAGCAGTGTGATGAATTATTATTACCTCACTGTATAATTTGGATAATATGATTATATTATTTTGTGTTTTGCATATTTATTATGACTATTGTATAGACAAAATAAAATAATATTCACCATGCTCCTAAATTATCCGAAGTTAGATTAATTATATCGATTATTATATAGTAAATTACCTGTGTTAACC
>NC_069008.1:11950587-11952286 GCF_001194135.2 Octopus bimaculoides | reverse complement strand
CACCCGCAGATGTGATTCTTCGGAGAAAGCTGCTCCAGGTACATCAGAATGAATTTTATTGCATTTAATAATGATTTCTGATTTAGGAACAAGGTCAGTAATTTTCAGGGTATGGGGAATCAGTTGATACCATTGACACTAGAAATTATTGGGTTTTGTTTTATCGACTTCGCAAGGATGGAAAACAAAGTTGGCCTCGGCGGGATTTGAACTTAGAATGTAGAGAGCCTGAAGGAAACGACAGCTGAAAACAGTTGATTTCTCAAAAAGCTGGCCGAAATTCGATTGCAAAGAGGGTGAAATTATGACAGACTAATAATAAATATTGGAATTAATTTTCATGATGTAGAATTATATTGTTGCGACGGAGTGGTTTCTGGTTCAGGGGAAACGTAACTTCGGTCTTGCTATGGAAACCTAATAACGGGCTTTACCAGTCATTGAGACAATAATATCCAGGGAACTTACTATTTACTACAGCTACTGCTCCACAGCAGTGTGATGAATTATTATTACCTCACTGTATAATTTGGATAATATGATTATATTATTTTGTGTTTTGCATATTTATTATGACTATTGTATAGACAAAATAAAATAATATTCACCATGCTCCTAAATTATCCGAAGTTAGATTAATTATATCGATTATTATATAGTAAATTACCTGTGTTAACCTAGTCGTGCTGACATGATCAAAGTTAGCGTAATTACGATCTTGTTTTTGTCTATATGAGACCAATGTTTCGTTTTGTAGACGGTATTAAGTAATTTGAAGGAGATTTGACTGCCATTTCTAGGAAGTTGAGCATGTTTAACAGTAAATAGATATTGGTTTCAAATTCTATTGAAGTCAGCTTTATCCTCTTGGGATCAATTAAGATAAATACCAGTTGATCACTGGAGGTCTAAATAAACAACTTACCCCCTCGTCGGAAGTCAGACTTATGAAGCGCCAACAAGTTTGATTTTTTCTATTTTGACGGGGAGTTAATAGCAAAAAGAAAAAAAAAATGCGTAAAATTACGAAACCATCATTTTCCGCAATTTTTTTCCCCCCGAGAGCTTTTCCAAGGGCACCGTGAAAAAAATCTGACAGGTCCCCATCAAAACGGAGTAATTCCAACTTGATGCTTCTTAAGTTCGACGTCCGCCAACCTGAACACCAAAATTGCTGGCCTTATGCCAAAATTGGATAGCATCGGTGGCGTGGAGAGAGGAGGCTGGTATGCATGGGCGACTACTGGTCTTCCATAAACAGCCTTGTTTGATGTGATAAAAAATTCATAGCAACTTCAAAAAGCAAGCTGCCTATCATCATGGGTGTGCTTAGAATGGGATTACCTGGAGTTAAACAACAAGCCAATGAGGGTGCCACATCTGCTAGAAACAACAGCCAATTTCCATTCTCTTTGCACCTTTCAGTCTTGATAACTGAAGACTATTTGGCTGATGAAGTCTTGAATATGCAATACTAGAAAGAAAGACAAGAATGAAATACATCTGATCATAGATTTGCTCAATCATGGCTGGTCTAGGACCAAACAAGAATAAGAAAATATGTTTCTGAAAGGAGAAAAATATTATTGTTCACCATTCTGTAGTTTAGCATTGATAATGTTACACAACATGAAAATGAAGCTGTGGTATACGAATATGTATAATGTTAAATAATGTAAAATGCTTTTCTGTATCCTCT
>NC_069008.1:11949472-11950391 GCF_001194135.2 Octopus bimaculoides | reverse complement strand
ATACTGTGAGAATGTTAAAGGATTGTTTTTTTGTTTTCTGATTCCTTGGAAAGATGTCAAAAGAGTTAAGAAAATTATCATATCACTGTGATAACTGTGGTAAACTGTTCTCTCAAAAAAGTAACCTAACTTCTCACAAACATCTTCATACAGAAGAGAAACCATATCACTGTGATATCTGTGGTAAATCATTCTCTCGAAATGATCAATTAACTATACACAAACGTATTCACACTGGAGAAAAACCATATCAGTGTGTTATCTGTGGTAAATTATTCTCTAGAAGTAGTGACTTAACTAAACACAAACGTACTCATACAGGAGAGAAGCCATATCACTGTGATATCTGTGGTAAGTCATTCTCTACAAATAGCGTCTTAACTAAACATGTACGAATTCATACAGGAGAGAAACCATATCATTGTGATATTTGTGGAAAATCATTCTTTCGAAATGATCTCTTAAATGTACACAAACATATTCATACAGGAGAGAAGCCATATCACTGTGATATCTGTGATAAATCATTCTCTGGAAGCAGTGTCTTAACTAAACATAAACGTATTCATACAGGAGAGAAACCATATCAGTGTGATATCTGTGGTACATCATTCTCAGAAACTGGTCACTTAACAGTACACAAACGTATTCATACAGGTGAGAAGCCATATCACTGTGATACCTGCAGTAAATCATTTACCCGAATTGATCACCTAACTAAACACAAACGTATTCACACAGGAGAGAAGCCATATCATTGCAATATCTGTGGCAAATCATTCTCAGAAACTAGTCATTTAACTATCCACAAACGTATTCATACAGGAGAAAAGCCATATCACTGTGACATCTGTGGTAAATCATTCTCTGGAAGTAGTGACTTAACTAGGCACAAACATATTCATACTGGAGAGAAACC
>NC_069008.1:11944294-11948985 GCF_001194135.2 Octopus bimaculoides | reverse complement strand
ATGTTTGTCAAAATTCATCCGATGCAATAAATAACTTGTATAACCATAACTGTATTCACCCAAGAAAGAAGAGATATTAATGTGATAACATGTTACTATTACTATATTTTATATCTCAGCAACTATATCTACATTGATGAGATCACAAAACATTTGTGATGGTTTGTATATCCATGCATCTACTCATATATATTTCATGTAAAATATTTCCTGGATAGAAGAAAGGTAATGTTGATATATTTGAGATGGTCAATAAAATTTTGAGAAATGTTTTCTCAGATATTAGTAAGAATATCACTGAAAAGTTGTTATGTTATGAATAAATACAAAACTGTAAGACAAAATATTTCATCTTAAAATAAGATTTATATATGGTGCATATACATACATAGACACATATATTTATATAGTTGCCATGTAAGTTAATGTGTTTATGTGTGTACATAAATATATATAATTCAAATTTATAGAAAACAAAAGGCAAAGACAAGTGTAGGAATGACAAGCAGGTTTATTAGTTTAATGCTCAGGTAGAATGGAAAATGATATATATATATGTATGTATGTAGAGACTGTGACCTTTAGAGATATGCTATTATTGAAAAGACCCGGCCAGTAAAGTGAGTGGCTGATAGCAGTGTCACATATCCAGCCTATTTAAAAGTACCCTTGAATCATCGAGCAATACACTACTTGAAAAGACCTGTTGAGTCAAGTGAAACGGAACTGCGGCAAGTAGAGTGAGATCACAGCTGTGGCCTACACCATGGTCATATAAGCAGCCCATTGAAAAGTACTGTTGAATCACCCGGCAATACGCTACACTTGAGAAGACCTATTGAGTCAAATGAAATCAAATCGAATCAAAATGGAAATTGTAGTTATGGCAGTTGCCAGTGCCACCTGACTGGTACCCATGCTGGTAGCACATAAAAAGCACCATTGAAGCCTAGGTTGATGCCAATGCTGCCTGACTGGCTCCCCGTGCTGGTGGCACATAAAAGTACCATTAGAATGTGATCGATGCCAGTGGCACATAAAAAGCACCAACTACACTCAGAATGGTTGGCGCTAGGAAGAGCATCCAACTGTAGAAACCTTGCCAGATCAGATTGGAACCTGGTGCAACCTACTGGCTTGCCAGTCCCCAGTCAACCTGTCCAACCCATGCCTGCATGGAAAATGGACGCTAAACGATGATGATGTATATTTATATATATATATATGCGTGTGTGTGTATATGTATATATATATATATGTGTGTGTATGTATATATATATATCTATATTCATCATTTAATGGCCATTGTCCATGCTGGCATGGGTTGGATTATTTGACTGGGCTGGAACGCTGCCCCAGGTTCCAGTCTGATTTGGCATGGTTTTCTATGGATGCCCTTCCTAAAGCCAACCACTCTGAGAATGTAATGTATGCTTTTATTTGCCACTGGCATGGGTACCATTTGCGTGATACCATCTTGTATTTATGTGCCAATTTGCATGGCACCAGTATCTGCCGCGACTGATTTTTGCTTGGCTTGATGGGTCTTCTCAATCACAACATAATACCAAAGGTCTTGGTCATTGCCTCCACGAGGCCCAACACTCAAAAGGATATTTATATGTATATATTTGTATATATATTTTGATATATATATATATGTTGTGTTGTTGTTGCGATGGGCTTCTTTCAGTTTCTGTCTACCAAATACCTACACGAGACTTTGGTCAGCCCAGGGCTATAGTAGAAGACACTTGCCCCAAGTGCTACGCAGCAGGACTGAACCCGGAACCATGAGGTTGGGAAGCAAGCTTCTTACTACACAGCCACACCTCAAAACTCAATTTTCAACCAATTCTCAAACAGAAAAATAAAATTTGGGTTACCCTAACAGAATAAATTGACCTCAGAACTTTTTTTTTCAGCCTGGTACTTATTCTATCAATCTCTTTTGCTGAACCACTAAATTATGGGGATGTAAATATACCAACACAGGTTCTCAAGACATATATATACACACATATACATATACACATATATATATATATGTACACACAACAGGCTTCTATTAGTTTCCATCTACACATGCACCTTTAGTCATATACTTTTTCACCTATTTCTAGTTAGCTTTGTAATGTCCCATATTTTTTATTTTTTTACTTGTTTCAGTCATTTGACTTCGGCCATACCTTCAAGGGTTTCAGTCGAAGATATTGACTCAGGACTTATTCTTTGTAAGCCTAGTACATATTCTATCAGTCGCCTTTGCCAAACCACTAAGTTATGGAGACATAAACACACAAGCATTGGTTGTCAAGCAAGGAGGGGGAGGGGCAAAGAGATGCACACACAAACACATACATACATATATAGAAAGCTTCTTTCAGTTTCCGTCTACCAAATCCACTCACAAGGCTTTGGTCAGCCTGAGGCTATAGTAGAAGACACTTGCCCAAGATGCAACGCAGTGAGATTGAACTCAGAATCAAGTGCTGATCTCTAATTCCAATGATGTAAGAAAATGGTACTTTCAGTATAATAATTATTTTCAATCAGATCATTAATTTTAATTACGTTCTCTTCAACAGGTGTTTGCCGTCTGTTCAGTTGTTTCTTCGATATCTTTTACTTTTTACTTGTTTCACTCATGAGACTGCAAGCCACGCTGGGGCACCACCTTAAAGAATTTTTAGTTGAATGTATCAACCCTAGGACTTATGGGTCCTTATTTTATTGGTCTGTTTTATTGCCGAACCACTGACATAAACACACTAGCACAGAAGGTTAAGCAGTGATAGGGGACAAACACACACACACATATATATATACACGACAAGCTTCTTTCAGTTTCCGTCTTGGAATTCTGAAAATTTTATTTGGTGCCCCTGCAATGAGTAAAATTTTTTTTAAAAAATGCTTACATCAGAAAAGAAAAAAAATGTTTACATCAAAACAACAAAAAAAAGTTTAATTCAAAAACAAAAATAAAACTTTATTTCACTGATAAATGTAACTGAAATTCTATGTATGTTTTTGTTTCAGCCATGTGTTTGTGACCATGCTGGAGCACACGTGTTTTTCATTTGTTTTGAAAGGCCCCGGGTTCGATACCCAGCATCTTCATAAGGGGAATTTTAATAGGCATAGGTGAGGCTGTGTGGTAAGAAGCTTGATTCCCAACCACATGGTTCCGGGTTCAGTCCCACTGCATGGCACCTTGGACAAGTATCTTCTACTTTAGCCCCGGGCCAACCAAAGCCTTGAGTGGATTTAGTAGATGGAAACTGAAAGAAGCTTGTCATATGTATATATCTATGTGCATGTCTTTCTGTTTGTGTTTGTCCTCCCCATCACCACTTGACAACTGGTGTTGGTGTTTACATCCCTGCAACCTAGCAGTTTGGCAAAAGAGACTGATAAAATAAGTACTCAGCTTTAGAAATAAGTCTTGGGGTCGATTTGTTTGACTAAAACCTCTTAAGGTGGTGCTGCAGCATGGCCGCAGTCAAATGGCTGAGGCAGGACTTTCAAGGCTGGATGTTTTCCCTGATGCCAAGCCTTTTCTTTTAATCGTTTCAGTCATTGGACTGTGGTCATGCTGGGGCACTGCCTTGAAGAATTTTTTGGTCAAATGAATTGATCTCAGTACTTATTTTATCAGGTCTCTTTTGCTGAACTGCTATGTTACAGAGATGTAAACACACCAACACCAGTTGTCGAGCGGTAGTGGGGGACAGACAGATACATGGACACACACACACACACATATATATATATATATATATATATATATATATATATGCAACTGGCTTCTTTCAGTTTTCATCTACCAAATCCACTCACAAGACTTTGGTCAGCCTGAGGTTATAGTAGAAGATTCTTGCCAAAGGTGTCATGAAGTGGGACTGAACTCTGCATCATGTAGTCAGAAGCAAGCTTCTTACCACACAGCCATGACAAAGTTTTTTTAATTTTTTATTATTCCAGATGAATCCAAAAGTGTAGAGATAGTGGATAATTTGTATTGTCATAAGATCTGACAAATTCTCCAGTATCTCTACCAAGATTAGAGTCACCAAACAATATATTTACATTTTCTTAGCATCTACTGAAATATAAAAGTTTCAATATTGGCTAAGTTAACTATAATCAACAGGTTTCTGATCTTTTGTATGCATACTTAATCCCTACATACTTTTGCCTAGGACAGTAATTAAGCCACTTACAGTACAAAGAATTACATTACATATCCTGTAGTCTGGCTGACTGTTGGGGCACCACTGATGACCTTGCAACCACACCTTCCCACCCGTCTCTGTTTTCTGCCTCTTTAGACCTGTCCATTCACAGATGTTTTCCCACCTCTTTCTCTGCATCTGCCACCTTTGACTGTTCCCTGAAGGACTGCTTTGGCCATCTCTGATGAGCAGATGACATGCCCAAACCACCCGAGACTGCATTTCTTTACTGCAGGGGTTTTCAAACTTTTTGACTTGCGGACCCCTTTATATTTCAGGCTTTACCTTATAAACGCTTATGAAATTTATACATAAATATTTGCTTAAAATAACATATCATCATCGTTTAACGTCCGCTTTCCATGCTAGCATGGGTTGGACGATTTGACTGAGGACTGGTGAAACCGGATGGCAACACCAGGCTCCAATCTAATTTGGCAGAGTTTCTACAGC
>NC_069008.1:11940303-11942724 GCF_001194135.2 Octopus bimaculoides | reverse complement strand
TTCTGCTGTCTCACATTTAATTTTGATTTTTAGCATGTCATAAGATCTGACAAATTCCTTACTGTCTCTACCAAGATTAGGTCACCAAACAAAATCTTGCTTTCTTCAGTGATGTGTGTATTATGAATTGTAGAAAAAAATTTTTGCAGAATAAGATTAAAAAACAAACAACCTGTTTTGATTAAAGATAAATTTATTCTCTACAATCATTTCAGAAGAATGTCTTGTAAATAATTGTTCTTAAAAGAGTTGGTCTCCACCAATCTTTTCCAGCAACATGATTCTTTTAAGTGAACATAAAAGATACAAAATATTAAAACGATTTTTCATGCTTTCAACTATCTGAGCATCAGCAGAATTAATCCATTGTCATAATCTTATACAAATGTAAAGAACACTGTATGAAACTGATATGAGACATACTTTAGTCAAACTTTATGGGCGTCAGCATGAATTCAGTGGCTTTGAGCTGCAGAATATGTTGAAGCAACCCAATGTGCCACAACAGAAGCATTTCTTCCCTAATGTAGGGCAGAACCTAGGAAAATGTGATGATCTTATCATTAATACAATAATTAACCCAGCTTCACTCATTTGTTGTTTGATCAACTTTACTTGATGACAGTCATTGTTAGTGGTGTATTAGAACTTGGCTGTATTTTTGATCCAAGAGTAAACATTAGCTCCAACTGCACCATTACAAGGCTAACTAAAACTGAGATGGATGCTTTAGACAAAGTTCTTAGACAATCAATAATACTTTCATCTGAGTATGATTGATTCCATTAATAAAAAAAAAAAAAAACTTTATAAGCTCTGTGTTTGGGTGATCTTTACATAAATACATGCATGTTAAGCCTTAGCAGGAAATTATGAACTCGTTCTTGTTTTTGTTCTCATTAACAACTTATTATCAATCTGAAAAGATAATCTTTCTTTAGCTTCGGATATTTTTTGAATAGCACATTTTAAGTGTTCAAATGAACATTCTTGAATTGTTGTAAGATATAGGACATCAGTTCGATGATTGCACTGAGGTCACATAATTTTGGCTTAAATAGTTCAAGGTTTGTATCATCTATTTGTACAGATTTGCATTAATCCCTTAGCATTCAGTCTATTGTCAAATTTAATGCTTATTTATTCATATTGTTTTGAATTAATCATGCATTATTTTGTAGCTTTGAAATTTTGATGGTGTGATTATATATTTTTAGAATGGCATTGAAGGGTAGGTGTGATAGGCTGGATCTGCCTATTAGAACATAAAACAGGTAGTATGTTTAGGCTGGGTACAGCTGGTTTAAATGCTAAAGGGCTAAACTGTATAAGCCATCATGACAGTGGGCTTTTGTGAATAAGTTCAAAACTTCAGATGTTATATAACTGAGTATCATTGTTCACCAACATTATCCAAGTGACATGCCATAAAGTTGTCCCTCACATTGAACTGGTCATCACCTTAACCATTTAGTATTTAAACCAGCCATATGTGGCCCAAAATATGTTTATGTTTAAACTGGCCAGATGTGCCCTCTCACACCTACCCTACAATATCATTCTAAAATTTAACAGTTACTTCATGATTAATTAAAGATATGTGAATAAAGAAACATTACTTTTAACAGAATAAACTGAACGCAAAAGGATTAAATAGTCCTGGTCACATACAAAATGCTTATCGTACCTAGCATTAGCAAAACAACATCACAGACTGGATGAATAGATACAATGTCCAGACACTGATAGGACAGATTTCTGTAACAGAATACCATACATAAAATATAATTGAAAAAGAACGACTGTGTAACTTTTCTTAAAATCCACCATTGTTATGACTTCTATTAAAAAAAGGTTTCCAACAAATTATCTCAATAGTAGTTTCTTCCTGTATCTATTTGCCTATGTTTAACAAAGAGCTTTTGGATTAGAACAATTTTCCACAAAATCTACATCTAAAAAGCTTTATCCTGGTGTAATCCTAGTTATGATTAATGAGATTGTATTTCTGAAAGAAATTCGGAGACAAATAACAGAGTAGATCTTTTTCCAGTGAATGTTTGTGAATTACAAGACCACAACTCAGAGAATGATTTTCCTATATATTTCACAATAATTTTTCTTTCTTCAGTTTGTATTCAGCTGTGGATTACAAGCGAAGACTTACCTCATTTTAAATAGCCACGGGACCACCACTTCATAAAGCTATATATAACATTGATATTGTGTTTTGTCCTGTGTATATTTTAATTTGTTTACTACAAGGTAATAATTCTCAAATAAGAATTTTCCAAACATTTTAGTGAAGGGGTTTTACTCAAACAAAAGCACATTTGTAGACTAGAGAATGATTTCTGACATATTTCACCATGATAGATATTCTCCAATGTCTATTTGTATTTGATGATGAACAATAATGTT
>NC_069008.1:11926028-11940142 GCF_001194135.2 Octopus bimaculoides | reverse complement strand
TATTTCACAATTATACGGTTTTTCTCCTGTGTGTATTCTTTTGTGTTCTGTTAAATATCTTCTATAAACAAATGATTCCTCACATATTTCACACTGGAATGGTTTCTCTCTTGTGTGACTACGTTTGTGTGTTGTCAAATCACCATTAGTGGTGAATGATTTTCCACATATTTCACAGTAATATGGTTTTTCTCCAGTGTGACTACGATTGTGGATAATAAGACAAGAATTCTGAGTAAATGATTTACCACAGATTTCACAATGAAAAGGCTTTTCTCCAGTGTGGATTCTTTTATGTTTGTTTAAATCACCATTCTGGACAAAATATTTCCCACAAATTTCACAGTGAAAAGGTTTCTCTCCAGTATGTATTCTTTTATGAACTACAAGATTAGAATTGTCCGAGAATGATTTCCCACATAGTTCACAAGGAAAAGGTTTCTCTCCCGTGTGGCTACGTTTGTGTGTTGTTAAATCACCATTAGAGGCCAATGATTTCCCGCATACTTCACAGTGGAAAGGCTTTTCCCCTGTGTGTATTCTTTTGTGTCTATTTAATTGACCTTTGGTGTTAAATGATTTTCCACATATTTCACAATGAAATGGTTTTTCTCCAGTATGTATTCTTTTGTGAACTACAAGATTAGAATTATCAGAGAAAGATTTCCCACAGATTTCACAAGGAAAAGGTTTTTCTCCAGTATGTTTTCTTATATGTTTTTTTAAGTCGCCATTCTTGACAAAATATTTCCCACAAATTTCACAATGAAATGGTTTTTCGCCAGTGTGACTACGTATGTGAACTACAAGACTAGAATTATCGGAGAACAATTTTCCACATATTTCACAGTGGTAAGGTCTCTCTCCAGTATGTATTCGTTTGTGAACTACAAAATTAGAATTATCAGAGAATGATTTTCCACACATTTCACAGTGAAACGGTTTTTCTCCAGAGTGTATTCTCTTGTGTATTGTTAAATTATTGTTTGAGACAAAGTATTTTCCACAAATGTCACAATGATAGGCTGTTACCTTATTGTGTATTTCTTTGTGCATGGAGACTTCATGTTCTGAAGAGAATGTCTTCTTACAAATCTCAGAGTGATGTTCAGGAACATTGTTGTTTACAAGTTTATCATCTTTGTCGGTCTGTGTAACTGTATTTATATTGGTAATAACAGTTGTAGTTGAAGTGTCCAAATGATTAACGTCCTCCATATTAATTCTTGAGGAATTCCTAAAAGTTGGAAAATGTCTGACAGAATAATCTATCCTGCTTCAGTTTTTTAAAAAAATTTTATCTATCATGAAACTGTTTACACGCGTGGAAAATATTTAATGTAGGTATGTATAGTCTACTCACCATTAGAATACTTGCAGCTGACTGAGTACTATCCTAGTAATTCACATTTTGCTGTAAAAATAATTATATCTATGTCAAAATTAAGAAATGTAGAAATGGTTAAAATATGCTATCCCAGTCTATAGGATAAACGACTGGCAGCAGACGTCCTGATGAAATCGGAGCGATCTTAAGAGATATTGCAATGCAATAATAATCAAAACAGAGAAGCAAAAATCACGGCGGAAAACAATGATGTCGGGAGAGAGAATATGAGTGTTTATAATAGAAACTCAATATACGTGTACGAATGTATGTGAGTGTGTACGTATTCTCATATAGGTGTGGTCCCAATAAATGGAGTTTGTTTCCCACGATTAGAGGAAAAGAGCAACAATGTGTGTTGCGATAGTAATTCAAATAAAAATTCTTTTCAATTTGAAATTCAGCTGAAAAAAGTCAATAATGTTCAGAATAGATATTCACTCATTTCTAGATTAAAACCCGTCCTGTAAAATAGGGGACAATCAATATACGATGTAATGTAGTTTGTGATGAAATAAAATATTTAATCATGAAGATGATAGAACACAGATCATGAAACATGTAAATCAAACTTTACCTTAATATCAGATAATTATTACACAACATAATTACATTAGCTAAACTAATTAATCTTACCAAGTAGGCGGTGACGTTGACAATTTTCCCGCGTTGGAATGACACCGGTGACTTAAATTAGAAGTTCCTAACATAATTTAACATTTAGAATCACCTTTAATTGCATAAATTTGCTTCTTTTAATATATACACACCATGTTAAATAGAAAATTATAATAATCTCAGAGCAAAATAACGATTACATATCTATGAAGCTGCCGCTACGTGTCTTTCGACCTACTAGAAATAGTAGCCAAGTACCTTTTCGTAGTAGATCTGCTATCTTATTAAAAAAAAAGAACGATATATTGGACAGTGTAGTCCTACACAATATAAGATGTAAGTTCCACTTATAGCGACGATTACATAAATAAGTAAATGAATATATAAAATAACGAGAGACGATTGTATCATCGACCCTTAATGAAAGCGAAATTCAACAATCTTCCTAAAATACCAGGCATAAGAATGAAAAAGAAACACCGCATCAGACACTTAATAACTTTTGGAGAGAACTACGGTGTATTTTCGAGAAAATAAGGAATATATAAAAACATCAGGATTTTCTTGAAAAGCCGAAACGAAATCGGCATGTTCTTTCCAAGACGCAATGTAGTAATAAGAGTCATAAGTACTTTAATTTTAAAAGCATGCGTATTGTGAGAAAAATACTTAGGTAACTTAGAGGTATTTAATTAAAATAAACACACGCACTGGTTCATTCCTTTATTAATTTATAAACAATATTTAGTTTTTGCCTCTCCCAAGATTTAATTGTATAATTAAATTAGCTGAACTAATTACAAATATACAGAAAAGGCGACAACGTAAACAATTTTTCTTTCGTCTCAGAGGTACCGGTGTCCCTTGTTAAAATTCCCTGACATAATTTCATAAAGTGTTTATCAACGCATTCACTGCGATCCTGCACTTCCTCTCCGCATCTTTAAATTTGTTCTTTCCTTGCATTTACTTCGCTACAATTCACACCTTTCATGTTTAACCTTCCTAAGGTATATTCTTCTAATTTGTTTTCTTTGTTACGTTTTCAGCGGTTCATTGTATTTCCTTTCAAATGTTATCGTTGTTGCAAATTTTTGTGTTGTTATTTAAGACCAGATGTGATTATAAGCTGCGATCTTTACCCTATTTGACCCTTTCTTGCAGAAAATATTGGTTTCAATTTTTGGCACAATACCAGCATCTTGATGGAGGGCATAAGTGGATTGCATTGATCCCTGTGCTCAACTGGTACGCATTGTATTGACTACGAAAGGATGAAAGTCAAAGTCGACCTTGGCAAAATTTGTACTTTAGAATGTAAACACGAACGAAATGCCACTAAGCATTTTGAACGGGTCTTGTGCCTAGATTAGAAAAGAAAGCAGTCATGGTATTAGCTGTCAGAAGTGAAAGTAGAAAAATCTGACAAGGAACGTTACTGCTGGTTTGAGTTGATTCTTTGGCTACTGACAGCTAATACCATGACTGGCCGGAGCGAGCTATCTGTCTGTCTGTCTGTCTCTCTCTCACTTGAAAGTTATTGGAACAAATTTGACACCTATATGCATGCGTTTGAAAACACACAGAGTATAAGGGTACTACTAAAGCAGAGTGGTCTCGAACGCGCAGTCGCGCGTCCGCGCTATCTAGTCGTGAGTGGTCGATCCTATTATTTTTAAACTTCAAATTTCATTTGTTTTCTATTTTGATAAATTCTCTCTGTTGAAAATTATATTTTTATATTTTAAATAATTTGCAATTTCAGAAAATATATTTTTATATTAAATTTGCGTTTTCTAATTTGATAAATTCTACGGACACAGAGGTGAACGAGTGATAGATAGATAGATAGATAGAGTGAGAGAGAGAGAGATAGTGAGACAGACAGATAGATAGCTCCAACTAGTCAGTAGCCAAAGAATCAACTCAAACCAGCAGTAACGTTCCTTGTCAGTTCTACTTTCACTTCTGACAGCTAATACCATGACAGTGCCGAAAAGAATATTTTTCTTCTCTTGGAACACATTGAATGAAATGAGGAATCACTCAAGGACGGTCCATTGTTTAGATTTAAGCAAAAAGTTTGGACTGTCTGTGTTGTAAACGCTGATTTTAAAAACATTTGTAACTTTTAGGATTTATGGGCTGAATGGGGGTAAAATAAAAAAGAAAATTTGCAGAATTGTGTGAATTCCCGTGCATAGAACACAAATGCGGAAAAATTTTCTGAAAATTCCAAAAACTATTTTTAAGTTGTGAGGAGGATTATTTGGCGTGCTTAAACCACAATTCAGCCTAACATTCTCCTACCTCCAGAAACATAATTCATTCTTTGCATGGTTGTTGCTATTGTTCTGACTGAACACATAATCAAAAACACCATGAATAATTCTTTGGTTTCTCCATTTTTCTAAGACTGAAAGATTCAATTTCAAGGAAATGTTGCTGATATTTCTAGAAGTTGGAGGGTAACAAGCTGATGGAATCGTCAGTGCACTGGGTGAAAATGCTTAGTAGCATTTCATCCATCTTTACGTTATGAGTTCAAATTCTGCCAAGGTTGACTTTGTCTCTCATCCTTTTCAAGTTGATAAAAGTAAGTACAACTTGAGCACTGGGGGGTTGGTGTAACTAGCTTAGACCCTTCCCCAAAACTACTGGCCTTGTCCAAAAAATGGGAAACCATTATTATTATTAGGGTGGCGAGCTGGCAGAATCATTAGCACACCAGGTAAAATACTTACCTGCATTTCGTCTGTCTTTATGTTCTGAGTTCAAATTCCATCAAAGTCAACTTTGCATTTCATTATTTTGGGGTCAATAAATTAACTACCGGTGAAAAACTGGGGTTGATATATTTAACTAGTCCCCTCCCCCAAAATTTCAGGCCTTGTGCCTATAGTAGAAAGGATTATTATTATTATTATTATTATTACTCTTAAGGTGGTGAGCTGGCAGAATTGTTAGCATGTCAGGCAAAATGCTTAGCAGTATTTTGCCTGTCACTGTGTCCTGAGTTCAAATTCTGCTGACATTAACTTTGCCTTTCATCCTTTTAGGGTTGATAAAATAAGTACCAGTTGAGCACTTGAGTTGATGTAATCAACTTCCTCCTTTCTAAAATCCCACCCTAGGGTGCATTATCGTTTCATTAAACATGTTTGAAGGGATAAAAATATTGAAAAACATCAGTACATGTCAGAGTGACAAAGAAACAAGAAGGGTATCAGGTGGTCATGGGATGTGATTGGTAAGGCACCTATTAACACTACCAGTCATGTCCAATGACTGGTATGTCATGAGAAAGACAATCTCTCTTATCAGCTCGCAGCACACCCTGTCCAATTTCTGTGACTGAACAAGAGATAACCAGTCCCAAATGCTTGCATCTTATAGTCTGGGGGAAGAGACACGGCTAGCTGATTTTGGTGTATTTACACCGTTTGTCTCCAGCAAGAAATTTTCTTCATGATAAAACACAAAGAAGGGCTTTCTTATGGGCTCGAATATGCCCCAAACATATTTGAACTGCTAATAACCTTGCATTTATACACATTACTGCTTAGTACTGCCACCCTGTGAGATATATATATATATATATATATATATATATATATATATATATATATATATATGTATATATATATATACACAATGGGCTTCTTTCACATTCTGTCTACCAGATCCACTCACAAGGCTATAGTTGAAGACACTTGCCCCAGATGACATGCAGTGACATTGAACTTGGAACCATGTGACTGGGAAGCAAAGTTCTTACCACACAACTACATGTAGGATTCAAATGATGCTGTATGATGTAATTTTAATAACAAATTGAAAGTAACTTTAATTAGAGAAATATAAAATTTCCTCTGTTATATGCCAACTTTTTAAATATCCACTATATTTTATACTGTATTTTTTGTTATTTCAGAATACAAAATAGCGCTGGCATTAAAGAATTCTATTTGCATTGGATACATAATATTTGGAAGATTTTACCCAAGACGTTGTTCTGTTCACATGAATCTATCTAGAGAATTACAGTAAAACATTTTCTCTGAATAATACATTTCTTTACATTACCAAGTGGAGAGTGTGGAAGATCATTTTGTATTTTAATTCAGTTGAGGTTGCACAGGACTTTACAATGTCTTCATGTACTATTTGAGATCACATTTGATGAAAATATAGCAGAATAAGTATTTGTTAGGAATATTTGAAAAGAAGAAAAACCTCTGAATGTTCTGGTGAGAGAAGAAGAAACAATGGCTAATGAATTGTGTGATAACAACATTGAATGTAAATCACAGGCTGAAGGCATTGATTTTACTGATGAGATACCAACAGAGGCAGATAAACCATCATACTGCTGTGATATCTGTAAAAAGTCATTTTCTCAAAATAATAACCTTGCTCAACATAAATGCACTCATACAAATGTGAAAGTATATCACTGTGATATATGTGGTAAATCATTCTCTCGATGTGTTCGCTTAACTGAACACAAAAGCATTCATACTGGAGAAAAGCCATTTTGCTGCAACATCTGTGGATACTCATTCTCCAAGTTAGACAGTTTAGCTAAACACAAACGCACTCATACAGGAGAGGAACCATATCACTGTGAAATCTGTGGTAAATCATTCTCTGGGAAATGGAATTTAACTACACACATTCGAATTCATACAGGAGAGAAACCGTATCATTGTCTTGTTTGTGAGAAATCATTCTCTAGTGGAAGTAACTTAACTAGACACCAATATATTCATACAGGAGATGAAACACATACCTGTGATATTTGTGGTAAGTCATTCACTCAGGAAAATAAATTAGCTAGACACAAATACATTCATACAGCAGAAAAATTGTATGACTGTGGGATATCGTTATCAACTAGGAGTGCCTTAACTGCTCACAAAAACATTCATACTGGAGAAAGACCATATTGCTGTGATATTTGTGATAAATCATTTTCTTCAAGTAGTAATTTAAACAAACACAAACGTGTTCATACAGGAGAAAAACCATATCACTGTGATGTCTGTGGTAAATCATTTTCTCAAAGTAGTAGTTTAACACAACATAAACGTCGTCATACAGGAGAAAAATCATATCACTGTGATATCTGTGGTAAATCATTCTTTAAGTTAGATAGCTTAACTATACACAAACGCATTCACACTGGAGAAAAACCATATCACTGTCATATTTGTGGTAAATCTTTCTCTACTAGAAGTAACTTAACCACACACAAATATATTCATACAGGAGAAAAACCATATCAGTGTCATTTTTGTGGCAAATCATTCTCTGATGGAAGCACTTTAACTAGACACAAATATATTCATACAGGAGAGAAACCATATCAGTGTGATGCCTGTGATAAATCATTCTCTCTGAAAATTAGCTTAGCTAGACACAAATACATTCATACAGGGGAAAGACCTTTTCACTGTGACATCTGTGGAATGTCGTTCCTTGATGGAAGCACTTTAACTGGTCATAAACGTATTCACACAGGAGAGAAGCCATATCACTGTGATATCTGTGGTAAATCATTCTCTAGAAGTAGTCATGTGACTTCACACAAACGCATTCATACAGGAGAGAAACCCTATCACTGTGATGTCTGTAGTAAATCATTTTCTCATAGCGGTTCCTTAACTTCACACAAACGCATTCATTCAGGAGAGAAACTATATCACTGTGATGTTTGTGGAAAATCATTCTCTGGGAGTAGTGACCTGGCGAGACACAAACGTATTCATACAGGTGAGAAGCCACATCACTGTGATATTTGTGGCAAATCATTCTCTCAGAAATGTACCTTAACTTCACATATATCTATCCATACAGAAGTCTAAATACATCATTGTCAAAATGCACTGCAACATATGAAACATGTTCTAAGATCAATTTCCATGCTAAAACATTGGTTAGTCTTATGAACATAACAATAATCTATGAACTCATGGCAAAAATCATACTCATCAGGGTTCTGTTTTTGAAGCATTGTTATACAGCCAAATGCATTTCTTGATACCAACTGTTTAGTAACTTCTTCAGTGGGATATTGAGTCCATCAGGATACATGCTTGTCAAAATTCATTTTATGCAAGAAATAACTTGTAGGACCATTTTATTCAGACAGGGGGACAACGAATACCTATTACTTTACTTATCATTACTCTTTTACTTGTTTCAATCATTTGACTGTGGCCATGCTGGAGCACCAATATTTTAAATAACAGTATACTAATATATATTCTATATAACATTTCCAGGATAAAGAAAAGACACAGTTGATATATTCAGTACTGTGGGTAAATGGCAAAGAAATGTATCCGGAGATATCAGTAATACGATCAGTGTACAATCATTTATAAACACAGAAACTACAAGACAAAATATCTTATCATAGCTTATATGATACGTGTGTGTATATATGTTTGTATGTAATATAGAAATGTAACCACATGTGAACTGTTGGCGATTTTTCTTCTTTGGATTTCTTCCTTTCTTCTTTCTGATGAAGAGCCATGCTTGAAACCTTAAAAACTCTCCTTTCACTGAGCATTAAACTAATATAATTCTTGTGCACATCCTTGCGTTCATTTTTTTTCTCTTTTTGTTTTTGAATTGTTTTTTCATTGAATTGACTATATATATAAGTCTACATACCGTATATTTCCACATATAATGTGACCTTTAGATGAGGTCAAATTTTGTAAAAAATTTCAGGCGTAGGAGTGGCTGTGTGGTAAGTAGCTTGCTTATGAACCTCAAAATTCCGGGTTCAGTTCCACTGCGTGACACCTTGGGCAAGTGTCTTCTACTATAGCCTCGGGCCAACCAAAGCCTTGTGAGTGGATTTGGTAGACGGAAACTGAAAGAAGCCCATCGTATATATGTATATGTGTGTGTATGTTTGTCCCCCCAACATCGCTTGACAACCGATGCTGGTGTGTTTACGTCCCCGTAACTTAGCAGTTTCTTTTTGAAGACCTTCATGAAGATTATCAAATCCTTCAAAATTGTCAATTAATTTGGAGCAGAGATTTTCCCAAATTCCTTTCAGGTTCTTTACGGCGATTTTAACCCATGCTTTCTTTACCAATTCTATTGCATCAAGGATGCTGAAACTCTTCCAAAATTCTTGAATCATAGAACCATTTTCTTTATCTCTCACTTCAAGGAGTCATTCAAAGGTGAAACGGAGATACTAAGATTTAAACAATGAAATGACTCCTTGATCCATAGGCTGCAACAAAGATATTATATTGGAAGGTAAACAAACAACATTAATATTTTGATGGTGATGCTTTAAAAATTCAGCATGACTGGAAGCATTATCCATTATCAAAAGAATCTTGAAAGGAATTTTTTTATCCTTACAATATTTTTCTATTTTGGCAACAAAGTGATTAGTAAACCAATCTTCAAATAGAGTTCCTGTAATCCAAGCTTTTTTGTATGCTTCCAGATTACAGGAAGTTTTGCCTTATCAATTCCTTTTAAAGAATGGGGGTTTTATTTTTTTTATTTATTTACATCTACCCATACAACAGTCGTAATACCTTGCCCTTTCTTTTTAAATTTAACTGACCATTTATATCGAAAGCTGCACCTTGGTCAGTCCCATTACAGACAATAGGTGGTTGGTCTTTACAACATATCAATAAGTAAATAATGTAATTAATTGATAGGCATTTTATTAGGATAAACTATTAATTACTACTATTAACATAATCTTAACAACTATTATGATTACTTCAAAACATTATGGCACTATCACTCCCGCTTTTTCTAGACCTGTTGGTGTATCCTGTTATGGTATAGTTTTTATTTTATTTTTTTAAATTATTTATACACCCTATTACCTCCTTAGAAAAATTAATCCACTAATTAATATTTTAAGTTTAGTTATTTACTCAATGTCATGAAGCATCATATATGCAAAATGGTATGGTTTAAATACATTAAGCCTTTCTTCTTTTAGGTTCTTTTAGTTCATCTTCTGCAAGTCTTACTGACCCCAGGGTTATAGAGATTATGTTTTTTCTTTTTTTTTACACATACTAAGCTACTGATATTATTATTATAAACATTAACATCCTCATATATATATAAATAAAAGAAAGAAGTTTAAAACAATGGTTATTACATATTTTTCCTTTATTGGAGCAAATCTGGCTTACAGCTGTTTCCAGTAATTATTACAGGTACATTATTGATAGGTTTACTCAATTGGTTTATTGCTCAATTGAGGAAAATTGAACAAGAACTAAGAAAACGAAAGCTACTTTCTGGAGGAATGGCTATTGTTTGGGGAAGGTGGGAAGAGAAGATGGAAATACTCAAGTGGGACAGAGAACAGAGGAAGACAGGTTACAAAGGGGTGGGAGTAGGTAAGAGGATGGTATAGGAGTCACTAGAAGTAGGGTCAGTGTATTGCCAAATTTGGAAGAGGGGATAGTCTAAAACATTAGCATTTGTAATCAGGTCAGCACCAATTACCATATTAGCATTATATATAGGTTAGATATTCTCCAGCCATTGTGTTGAAATTTGATATGGGTCTTTGATGAACATGGTCAATCTGAGACAGTAACTTTCTAGTTTTTGCTATCTAGCATAGTGAAGGAATAATGTTAGAAAATAAAAAGATATTAATTGTAGTCAGATTTTAGGTCAGGAATGCTCTAATTATTCAGGATATAAATACTGATAGATTGAGAGATGTTGTTACAAATGGGATGATGTCAAGTTAAAGTTGTTAAAAATTCAATGAAAATATAGATTAACCTGATTGGTCAGGTTTTAAAATTTTAAATTAATAAAAAGGGTTATGGATTAAAATTTTGTACTGAAGTTTCTAAATTTAGTATTAAAGCAAACTAAGATATAAAGGATTAGAATGAATTTGCTGAGTAATGTTAAAATCTCAAAAGAACAAAATAGGATGAAATAAAATATATACAAAAAAAAAAAAAAATATTAAAGAGATTTAATAAATTTTTAAAATTTGAAACCCATGCAAATATATATATACACTTACATATATACTCGTATTTATATACACACACACATAGCCATACATATAAATATAAAAACCTAAGTAAAATAAAATAAGTGTAATTACTAATTCCTGCCTATGGTTAATAAGAATACACACTGCTTTTAAGATTTGGAAAGACTCCTCGAGGCAAAATTCACATCTATTAATTTCATATGGTTTAGCTCTACTGAGGATTGGCTGTTTGAGCTCAATTTCTGCTTTTTCCTCCCTAAGTTGCCATATTAGTTTGCTGATTGGTGTCACATTTTCTTTATTCTTATGCCTAAATGATAAGGAGTGGTTGTAATATCATAGCTTAAATGTTGTGGCACATCTTATGTATTTGTAAGTTGTTCTGGGTTACTACCATATATATATACTATGTTCCTTTTTCAGCAGGATTTATTTAACACACATTCCTTACCCACTCTGTTAGAACCAGCGTTTGTCTTCCAATTGCTGCTACTTTTGGAGTTATTCTCACACTTATTATTAACTTTAACATTACTGTCATTATTCTTATTACCCCCACCCTAGCGAAGGAATTGTTTTCAGTTGTATGTGTGTGTGTCCATGGACAAGATATCTCAAGAACCGCTGGATGGATTTGGATGAAACTTTCAGGGATGTTTGGCCTCATGACTAGCACAAACTGATTAGATTTTGGGATCAATCCAGTACCTCACAAGGATTCTGGATTATTTGTTATATTTACTTTACAGGATTAGTCATATGTTAACTTTCAAGTCTTTCTCAATTATCTACCTTTAGACTAACTATTTTGAATGGTGACTTTGTTAACTTTGGTTCGTACTAGATAAGGATAAAAGATAAACTATTTATGAGTTACTAAATTTTCTACGTAGATTCCCACATTCCATGACTACTTAATTTTTGAGAGTGGTCGGGTTCATTCTTAGTATTCTCATTTGTGAGAGCAGTCAAGTTTATTTCAGATATCCTTATTTTAAAAATCATCTCCGGCTGAACGTTGGTGTTGCCCTGGCAGAGGTTTCTGCTGAGTGCTCGTTATTACTATTGTCATTATTGTTACTCTTACCATCACTGCCTCTGTTCTTGTCATTTACAGTATAGTTTCTATTAGTCTTATAGGAAAGTGGTTATACACCATTAGGTGTACACCCACTTTCCTATATTAAATTCAAAAGAAACAACGAAACGCTGACTCCGAACTATCAACACAACAATATTTATTTACCGAGGAAATAGGCATGGTTGCTGAGACGTCGGAATGTTGGAGAGACAGCTTGATACGACCACGCTCATCGCCAGCCGGCTGAGAAAGAGAATGAAAAGAGCTGTTGAATTCCACACATGCGCATGGGACTCTCCTGTGTTCCTTCCAGAACTATTCCCTGCGCATGCGTGGATGAAAACACAGTAATGGCGACTGTATTTTGGCGCCAAATGACGTCACTACAGTCTTAACATTAGCCTTACATTTTTTTCTTTTATTACATATTCTATTTCAGTCTAGGTCTGTCAGATTTAAGTTTTCTAATTCCCTTAGTCTATGGATGCTGTGGGACACTATAATTTGTGCTAGGTTTCTAGTAGTGAAGTAGGGAAATCTTACAATGGGTTTCCCCTGCTTATAAATTCATTCTTCCAGTTCCATTGTTTGTACCACTCTGGTTTTCCTTCACAAAGTGGTATGTTTTCCACCTGATTCTCAAAAACAGTTTTTTTGATCATGGATTTAATGAACGAAAGGGTGCTGAAAAGTTTTTGGCTTTAAGCGTATCAGAAAAGACTTGATTGGAGGCCCACCCTTCCAAGTTCTTTTACAGGGTTCAGAAAAACTGAAGGACCACTGCAATAAGTGTGAATAAAATCATAATTAACCGATCCTCTTGCATTTTCTTTCACTCAAGGCCAGAAACTTTTCAACACCCACTCCTGTATGAAGTTGAAGATTACTTCAATATTTGGAAATTAATCAACTTACACTGTGTAACATGTCTGTCTGTCCTTGGTTAACAACTGCTATTTCCTGTTTACTTACCCCTAGAAAGTATGAAAAATAGCTATTTCCTTTAAACATTAGAGAACTGTCAGCTCTACCATCTTACACCAACTTCCATTCTTTGCACCATATGATAAGGCTGGGTCTTTTGGCCATAAAAAAATAGGAAGTGATATTTACCATCAAGATAATTTTGGATCATTCTTAACTTAGTGTTCACCTTCTCTGTGCTTCACTATTTGTGGCCTTTCACCATTGTTAACTCATTTACCTTAGCTACCATTGCATCAGCCAAGTACTCTGACTTGTCTTCTCTTGAGCCACATATAATGGCCTGTTTCCTCAACAGCTTGCAACATCTTTTGTCTTCTTCACAGCTAGCTCTGAAAAAATCACCATCAATGCTCCCTTGGTTATGCCACTATGTGCATCTGTGTTCCAGGCCTAATGGGCAATTGGAGAGTATGTGCCTCATCATTCCAGCCTTTTTGCATACCACTCACCTCTATGTTCCAATACTTTACATTTGTAGGGCTAGGAAGCATGTCATAGGAGGAGTGAATCAGATTAAATTAACCAGTATATATATGTAAGAATGTAATAAAAAATTCTAAATACATGTACAATATACTACATGAATCCTATTATGGTCTGATGAAATATCTTTTTTTGTAGTTGTATATGTATTTGTAACATAGCTGCCTTGGCATCCCATCAGTTACACCAAGGGTTCCAGCTGATTAGATCAATAGAACAGCCTGCTCACAAAATTAATGTGCAAGTGTCTGAGCACTCCACAGACACACATACCCATAACATAGTTTTCAGGGAAATTCAGCGTGACAAGGCTGGTCCTCCTCACTTTTGTTAGCTGAGTGAACTGAAGCAACGTGAAATAAAGAATCTTGCTCAAAGACCAACACACAGCTGATAATCAAATCCACCACCGTACAATCATGAGCTGAATACCTTAATCACTGCGCTATGGGCCTTCACAACTGCAACCGTACAGTGATGGTGTCCTTAATTTATCATCATCATCATCATCATCATCGTTTAAC
>NC_069008.1:11905094-11920528 GCF_001194135.2 Octopus bimaculoides | reverse complement strand
AGCAATGAATTCTGGGTGATTAGAATATAACGTAGCATGAATTTAGGAAGCTTAGAAAATGAATAAGCATGAATTTAAGACAACAACTGAATTCAATTGAATTTCATGGAGAGAAACAAGAAAGCGCAAGGTATTGAGATGTTTGAGGCCGTAAATAAATAAAAATCTCTATCTTATCTGCATCTTGGGTATTTCGTCATAGTACGTCAGCTAGATAATTTAGAATGGGTTTCTCATTTATATATAGCCAGAACCTGAAGACCTTAAAGGAAAAACTACGAAGGGGGAGAGAGAGGATGGAGGGGTAGACAGAGGCATGGCGGGAGAAAAGATCATCATCATCATCATCATATATATATATATATAATTTATGAGAATACATTTCTCATTATTTGCTCAAAAATGAGTAAATCAATAGTATTGTTTCTTCCTTGTGGAAATATGCCAGATTGAATATTGGAGTATTTTACGAGAATATTTATATTAAAAATATAGTATAGGGAGATAGACATAACACTGTTATAAAAGATATAATATTCTTTCAAAGAATTTATTAAAACAAAGGTAGTGTGTTTTAACAGGAATTTGGGAACAAAAGGGTTAAGAAGTGAGTAAAAAGATTCAAACTTGTTATTAACACAATTATGATTTAGTATGAATAGTCACATGTCTGGTTAAGTGACATTTTTGAGAAAATGATCTACCACAGACATCACAGTGATATGGCTTCTCTCCTGTATGAATACGTTTATGTCTATTTAAGTGCCCAGCTTCAGAGAATGATTTATTGCAGATATCACACTTATATGGTTTCTCTCCTGTATGAACACGATTGTGAGCAGTTAAGGCATATATCTGAGAGAATGATTTACCACAGATATCACAGCAATATGGCTTCTCTCCTGTATGAATATGTTTATGTGCAGTTAAGGAATGACTATAAGAGAATGATTTATCACAAGCATCACAGTGATATGGTTTCTCTCCAGTATGAATAAGCTTGTGTCTTGCTAAGTCACTATTTCCAGAGAATGATTCACTACAGAGAGAACACTGGTATGGCTTTTCTCCTGTATGAATACGCTTGTGAGTTGTCAGTACACTACACTGAGAGAATGACTTACCACAGATATTACAGTGATATGGTTTCTCTCCTGTATGAATACGCTTGTGAGTAGCTAAGTTATACGTTTGGGAAAACGATGTACCACAGATATCACAGTGATGTGGTTTCACTCCTTTATGAATACGTTTGTGTCTAGTTAAGGTATATCCACAAGAGAATGAACTGCCACAGATGTCACACTGATATGGTTTCTCTCCAGTATGAGAACGTTTGTGTTTAGACAAGATGCCAGTTTGAGAGAATGATTTACCACAGATATCACAATGAAATGGCCTCTCTCCGGTATGAACGCGCATATGTTTAGGTAAGTCACTACTTCTAGAGAATGACTTACCACAGACATCACAGTGATACGGTCTTTCACCTGTATGAATACGTCTGTGAACTGTTAGTCCACTATTTTGTGGGAATGATTTACCACAAATATCACAATAATATGGCTTTTCTACAGTGTGAATACGTTTGTGCTTACTTAAAATTCCATTTTCAGAGAATGATTTACCACAGACATCACACTGATATGGTTTCTCTCCTGTATGAATACGTTTGTGCTTAGTTAAGACTCCATTTTCTGAGAATGATTTACCACAGGTGTCACACTGGTAGGGCTTCTCTCCTGTATGAACACGTTTGTGAATAGCTACATATCCGTTTTGAGAGAATGATTTACCACAAATGTCACAATGATATGGTTTCTTTCCTGTATGAATATGTTTGTGTGTAGTCAAGTTTTTATTTTGAGAGAATGATTTGCCACATATATCACAGTGGTATGCCTTCTTTCCTGTATGAATACGTTTGTGCTTAATAAAGTCAGATTCAAGAGATGACAACATTTTTACAGATATCCTAACAACGTGATGATTTGCTTTTCACTTTTGACATCTCTTCTGGAAAATTGAAACGTTAAAAGTTCTTACATAATTTAGGTTTTCATTATTTTTTCCTTATCACATCATAGGTACACTTTTCTTTTCTGCCTTCCTTATAGTTTATTATTCATAAATATTTCAACTGTTATATTTCCATCAATTGCGATCTCTGTTGACATCACAAAATGTTGCAAACACCTTTGTAAATTCGTCCAAGTTTCACCCTTTAGCATCTAAACTGGCCATATCCAGCCAAAATATTCTCCTTGCTTTATGATCAAACTGGCCAGATCTGGTATCTCACACCTCCCACTAGAATGTCATTTTGAATATAAACAATCACATCATCGAAACCTCAAGGTTACAGGATAATGCAGGAATAAATGAGTAATTACATTTGACAGAGTAATCTTGTTGCTAAAGGGTTAAATAGAATACAAAATCATCTTCTAGAAATATTCCAGACAATGTAGAAGAAAAACATTGCTATTTCAGTTGCAAGAGGATTTGCCATAGACCAATTTTAGAAATTATAGAATATACTCAAGTAAATTTTGATCTGATTAACAATCAACACATGTTTTATGTAAGTAAAATATGTAACATTTTCCTTTGGTCTTCAACAGATGATGAATATTCATAATACATCTGATATAAGTCTTTGATACCAGTCACTGGATAATCTGAAATAATAAATAACAATGTAAGATATAGAACAAACACAAACAGTAGAGATACAAGAATATTTTACTACATTTCTAGGACAATAAACTGTTGAAATAAATATTAATCTGAACAACTGAATATCATTTTTTAAATTTGTTATCAAAATTGTGTGAAACCAACTTATTTGTAAACTATAAATTCTCTTTCAGACTTTTTCATACTTGCATGAGTTAGAATGTATTGAAGCAGACTTTCTGCAGCCAGATGCACTTCCAGTCACCAAGTAAAGTACTATTTTCTCAGGATCAGACATGTTTTCATGGAAAAGTGGATATGAAGGGCACTACTTGCATGACAGAGACACTCATTTACAATTACCACATGATGTTATGGTAAGGAGACAGTAAAACACACACACACACAAACATATATATATACAGGTCGTTGTTGACTTATAACCAATTGACTTTATGATGATTGGCACACCAGCTCCCAGGAGCAATAATAAATAGTCCAGTTGAAATCGAATGGGTTTAATTTCTTAGAAATTAACCTGTCTATGGGTGGAGTCAGCTAACAAATGCTTCCCCTAAGTTTGGTTATTGATCACCACTGGTTATCCCAAGTGTTGGATGAATATCTTGAGACATCAAGGAAACCTTGTATATGTTTATAAGCTGACCGCTTGAGACACCAAAATTTTTGACTAACATCAATATAACAGTGTAATACAGAATGGTTTGACTTTTGCCTGAGAATGCCCCTTAAGAATGTAAAAATATAGAACAGAGCTATGTAGGCCTATAGGCTGACTTACAACCAGTCAACTGGAACCAATTGTGATGTTATATATATAAATATATATATACACTGCCTTATCTACGAAACGTCTAGTTAGAATAGAGGCAGCTGATGAAGGATTTATTCCAAGTGGCTATCTGTTTTCCTATGTGTTCGTTGTTGTCTGTAGTTCATTGTCTTAACGTCCTGTACCCTGATATGCATCTATATACACATGTAGATGTAAGTATGTACATATACGTGTGTATACATGCATATATATTCTTTGTATTATATATACTACTACTACTAAAACTGTCCTTGCTTGCTTGTGTGCTTGTCTGTAATTTAATACAGCCAAACCAGTACATAATGGGAAAATGCTTTGAAAGTAAGGTACCATTGAACTGTGAATACAAATGGAATAAAACAGGTCTTGTGTGAATCAGACCATGATTTTCTGAAATACGCAGTTTTTTTCGGGTACTTTGAACTATTGGTGACCCAGCAGGTCATGGGCAGCCTAGTATATATATATATATATATATATATATATTACTGGGTGCTTTTATGCATATATATATAGATATAGATAGGCACAAAGGTGGCAGGAAGCTTGCTTCCCAACTACATAATTCCGGGTTCAGTCCCACAGCGTGGCACCTTGTGCAAGTGTCTTCTACTATAGCCTTGGGCTGACCAAAACCTTGTGAGTAGATTTGATAGACGGAAACTGAAAGAAGCCAGTCATATATAAGTGTGTGTGTGTATGTATTTTTGTCTGTGCTTATGTCCCCACCGCCACTTGACAACTGATGTTGATGTGTTTACGTCCCCTTCGGTAAAAGAAACTGGTAGAATAAGTACTAGGCTTACAAAGAATAAGTCCCGGGGTTAATTTGTTTGACTAAAGGTGGTGCTCCAGCATGGCTGCAATCAAATGATTGAAACATGTAAAAGAAAAAAAAATATGAGCGTGGCCGTTGCCAGTACTGCCTGACTGGCCTTCGTGCCGGTGGCACGTAAAAGCACCCACTACACTCTCGGAGTGGTTGGCGTTAGGAAGGGCATCCAGCTGTAGAAACTCTGCCAAATCAGATTAGAGCCTGGTGTAGCCATCTGGTTGCACCAGTCCTCAGTCAAATCGTCCAACCCATGCTAGCATGGAAAGCAGATCTTAAACGATGATGATGATCTATACACACACACACACTGAAGTATAGAAGTCTGATCTGAAGACAGTGAGCCTTACAAAGGAGATGATTAAGGACCGAGATACCTGGTGCATTGCTGTACTCAAGAAGACCCATCTGCCACAGCAGAATTGATCTTGGTGCTGGTGCCACATAAAAAGCACCCAGTAAACTCTGTGGAGTGGATGGCATTAGGAAGGGTGTCCAGCCATAGAAACCATACCAGATAATGGAGCCTGTGTGACCCTTGACCTTACCAGCTCTGGTCAAACTGTTGAACCCAACCCAACATGGAGAACAGCAGTTAAATGAGGATGATGATGACAACAGGCTTCATTCAGTTTCTGTTTACTAAATACACTCACAAGGCTACAGAGCTGACACTAGCCCAAGACGCCACACAGTGGGACTGAACCCTAAACCATATGGTTGGGAAGCAAACTTCTTAACCACCCAACCACATCTGTAAGGAAAATGAGAAACACAAACACAAAATGGACTTCGTTTCTCTTCATATGCTGCTACTTACTTAGAGTGTGTATATGCACAATTACAAAAATAAGATAAAGGCAGTCCAGCAGTAGCCATCCAATCAATATATAATTTTATAAACAAAGAAAAATACTGTTCACTTAAGAGGCACGACTTCAGGATCACTTGGCTGCTATTTCTAGTAAGTTAAGCGACTCTAGAGAGGCCTTCCTTTTATAGTTTGGAGTAAACTTAGTTGTTTAGTCCAAGATCAGTCCTGGTCAAACAGAAATATGGGTGAAAGGCGTTCCAATCATGACCAGCCTAGCTTTTTGTATATCAGCAATAATGTTGTCCAATAAATGATTTCTTTAAGATAGTACAGCTTGATTTCAGAGATATTTGGCAGTTATTTCTAGCAGGCTAAATAGCCTAAGTAGAAGTGCCTCTATTAAACACTATTGCTGTTGTTGGCGATCCTATAACCGTGAGTCCGCTGCCCTAACCACTGGGCCATTGCACCTCCACTTCTATTAAACACTAAGACCAGTCAATTATACATTTATATCACCCTACATCAGTGGTTCCCAACTCGGGTCCATATAAGATTTGAAGGGTGGGGGTTCACAACAGTATTTCAAGAGCCCCTGAAAAAATTTTGCTTTAAATGTATGAATTGGTGTATATTGCAAGAAACTAGGTTTTTTATTTCCTCCACCATTTTACTAAGTTCAACCTACATAAGTTAATGTGGGTAATTAGCACACGTGTACCAGTTGTGTATATAAATTAGGGTTAGGGAAGTTTTTTAGCCGCTGTCCCGCAAGTAATTTTTTAAAACAAAGTAAATAAAAGCTGTTATGGTAACTTGACACACTTTTTATGTTTTTTTTAAAAAAAACAGCATCCAATGATTTTTTTTAAACAGTATGTAATGGCTTTTTTAAACAGTGGCAATCACCGGCAGTTTTTGTTGCCTTTCCCCAGTCCCACCTTGCTCTATGCCTTATCCTCTCTAGAAAAAGGCGACGAAAACTACCGAAGATTAGCTGAAAGATTAGCCGAAGATTAGCTGTCAGAAGTGAAAGTGCTCACTGCTAGTGAAGTATCTGTCTGTTGCTGGCCTGTCGATTCTTTGGCTACTGACAGCTAATACCATGACTGGCCGGAGCGAGCTATATGTCTGTCTGTCTGTCTCTCTATCTATCTATCTATTACTCGAAAGTTATTGGAACAAATTCGACACCTATATCCATGCGTTTGAAAACACAACACAGAGTATAAGGGTACTCGCGTCCGCGCTAGCTAGTCGTGAGTGGTCGATCCTATTATTTTTAAACTTCAAACTTCATTTGTTTTCTATTTTGATAAATTCTCTCTGTTGAAAATTATATTTTTATATTTTAAATAATTTGCAATTTCAGGAAATATGTTTTTGCTTTCATAACAAATAAAGAAATTGAATATCACACAGTTCTTGCAATTCGTTCGAAAATGCCGAGAGTCGTCAATTAATATTGGAAGAATGCAGTGTATAATGTTCAAAATGCAAAAGAAAATATGTGTTATATGGACAAAGAAATGGACACGCAACATTAGATTGTATACTCTTGGCACAATTGAATAAAATCTTCCACCAAACAATAAAATAAAATGTTACTTGAATGCGAACCATTCTGAAAGATGTTTGAAAATGTTTTCAAAACATTCATTTCCAGTTTTGCCATATTGTTCCCGCCAAAGAAATTCGTCCAAATATGATTCAATCATGTCTGTTTGTTCCCCCATCATATGCTTAAAATGTCGTTTTGCGTTTTTCCAATAGCATTTCACCGAATCGGTATGAACATTAGGATCGACAAAGTTTTCGGTTTGGTTCACTTTGAAATGAGTGTATTTTGGTGTCACATCTATTTCACTAATCCCGTTGTACGCACTCCAACAATTCGAATATATAATCGTCCCTGGTTTGATATATCTTCTAAAAAGTGGTAGAAGAGTTTCAGAAGAATGGTCAGGTACAAAGACTAAAAACCCTTTTTTGTCTTTTCTGTCCCATCCTCCAAAAACCCACCTCTCCTGTGACGTTCTCCCTCTATTGCACTTTTGCTTGCACATCTTAGGTTCGTCTATTTCAACGATGTGCCCAAGTCCACCAATTTGGTAGGGGTTACGCACAAGATAATTGCTTGTAATGTCCCTCATGTACTGATACCATTGAACAACAGTAGATTTTGAAAGACCGGTCATCTCGGACGATGGATGTACGGCTATATTTTGGGACCAGAGATAACTGAGAAGAATAAAGTCCTGTAGTCGCAATTTCGAATTTTCCAGAAACGAAAACTTCTTAATGGACTCTTTTATAGCTTTATGTTTGGGACAACGAAATATCTTCCCTTCCTTCTGCTTTATCAATGTCATTTCCTTCTGGCAAATTGAACATTGGGGAGCAACACTGTTTAGAACTTTCTTCTCCTTCAGAAATGAATATGCCGCATCGTAATCTTCAATATATGGTAATATATTGTAAATCATTTTTAAAATCAATGACCAATATCGTACGTCCAGAAATTTAAGCGAACTGCTAACCACAAGGCTTTCCGTAGAAATGATTTTTCCCGCTCAGTGCACAGCCAAATCAATGGTAACATGTGCGCATTTAGCGATTTGCATTGTAGCATCGACTACTCACGACTACCTAGAGCGGAAGAACGAGTGCGCGCACCGGGACCACTCTTCTGAAATAGTACCTCGGTTGCTACTTCACTTACTCTTTTTACACACCAAGGTCGCATGAAATTAGCAATATTATTCATTTCCTCCTAGATATACTTGCCATAAAATGTCCACCTTATCTTGCACTCATTGCAGGTTCGCTACCTGTGTCACACAACATCAAACGGACTTATCATTTCACTAGTGATTCTCACATTTCCTGATATATTTTACTCGTTATTCTCCGAAATTGTTTACAGTAGAATATATTTTAGTCTTACCTCGAATAACAGCTTCCTACTTTCGGTTGCATCAAGGAAACTTGAACAGAATAAACAAGTACGAACCTGCTGCTCCTGGCGCCAAAACCATTTCACGGATCCACGCGCAGGTTCTTTGTTTACTTTTGGATATCACTTCCGCTTTTTATTTCGGACCGTAACAACTGATCGTTCGATGCTTGCCTTGTACTCTGGCATTATTGTTATATTATTTATACCATGTCCCACTTAAAATCAAGAGATGCTATAAGCAAGGGTGGCCAAACTTACTTAACGTAAGAGCTACATCCGATAAAGTTCTGATGTCTGAGAGCTGAAAGTCACGAAAATATACACTCTTGTTTACATTTGTGCGTGTTTGTGTCCTGCATCTTGAATCGATCAAATATATACTAGACCTGACAAAATTAGGGTGGATCAAAAAATAGGTGGTCGTGAGTAGTCGATGCTACAATGCAAATCACTAGATGCGCGCATGCTACCATTGATTTGGCTGTGTGCTCGACAGAAAACCTTGTGGTAAGCAGTTCGCTTAAATTTCCGGACGTGCGATATCGATCAAACACATTCAGGGCAGTGCTCCAGCATGGCCACTATCTAATGACAGAAACCAGTAAAGTAAAAGGGAGAAGTTCAGATGGAAGCGCGGCTTTTAACACCGTGTTAATCTTTTTCCAATTTTTTTTTTTCCGATTTTGTGTTCGACTATATCTCATACAATTTTACACACATTTAAATCCCACCCCCTATAATATCCTCAAAGTTTGAGATTTTTGTATTCCTTTTTTTAAAATCCAAGTTATTAGACTGCCTTTGTTTCTCCTCATTATTAAAAATTAATTCTGAAGTCGAAACTTAAACAAAACTGCAAACACAGACAAGAGAAGAAACAAACGACATACATGTTCGTGATGTTTATCAGAAAGATGAAGCCCTACATATTCTGAAATTGGGAAAGTGACTGAAATTCCTTGACAATTTGTCTCTCTGAAAGCTTAAAACTGTCTCAGTAAGATCAGAAATAATCTTATCCTTCCCCTTGCAGAGACAAGTCGCGAGTTTATAGATGATTCATAATATCAGTAATGAACAAATGTTGCACGTTCATCACTTACTATTTGAAGGTAGAATTTTCTTGTTTTTCTTTAAAAAAAGTAATAATAGGTTCCAACAGATTCGCAAACCTACTCAAAATATCGCTGGTCGATAACCAACTCACAAGCTTCAGTTCTTCAATAAATTTTCAGAACTGTTGGTGGGTTTTCCTATTTAAACACGAAATTCACAATTGTGAATACAGAATTCATTGCATCTTCATACTTGAAGAATCTGGCTACAAGGGGTTCACAATGAATAATACAATGAACAGGGAGAAACTCTGGAAAGCTAGGATCGCTTTTCATAAGCACAATTAATCCTGCATTTTTCCCAGTCATTACAAGTGCGCCATCTGCTGCAACACCGACCTAGCTTATTCAGTAGAGTACCAGCATTTGTTAAGGTACTCTCAAGCACATTTTTTGTGTCAATACCACAAGTTGTTTCTTTTAATTCCACTAAATCCAACATCTCTTCTTTTACAATGAACTCAGAAGAAATATAAACAAAAAACTGGCAGTTGTGGGCAGTGGCAACTTGTAGATAAAATTAGGGTGGGTGCTGCTTCAGAAAATTTTTAGCTGTTGTTTTAATATTGTGTAAAAGGAAACAAACATATAAAAAGAATATTTATATATAAACTTAATTGGTTCACGTTTTAGCCACTGTCAGGTAGTGTGTTTAATTTGTTCACTGAAAACCACCACGAATTTCCCTTGTTTTTCAAAAATTCTCACTAAATCACAAAATAAAGGGGTGGGTGTACCCTATTTTTCAAATCCTGGCAGCAACACTGAAGCTGGAATTAGGATAATAATCTAATTCTACACTTAATCACATTCAAGAATATAAACGCGTTTTTAAGCACAACACGTGGAGTCAAAAAGAAACACTACCTTTTATCAGCACTGCATGAACGTCAGTGCTGTCTCTCCCTAGTGTGAAGCTTCCTATCTCAGACATGTGAGCATGTGCACAACAGCCAAACACTGTGTCGCTGGAACTGTGAAGTGCACAGTTCTATACAAGGATTTTCTATTTTTTCATAAACTAGGGGATAGCTACTGACATTAAGCTTAAGGATTATACAATGTACAAGAAAGAATTAAAGAAAAAGGACTCATTACATTGAATGTTATCGATAACATTTCCACTTGATAGTATCGAGTGGAAATAGCGGGTGCTGCAGTTCTGCAGTGCCTATATATGAGCTGCCACTGGTTGTGGGTTGTCTTGTACATCAGTTGAATGCAAGGGAATTTCAAAAATCATTTTCCCTGATCTGAGGAGTATGCATTCTTTAGTGTGGTGTGAAACTGGTGTTTGAGCTTTTAGTCACTGAAGTTTCATGTTATTTGAATCAAATGCTGCAACAATTGCAGCTATATTCTTTTGAACAAATTCCCCATCAGAATATGGGCGTTTAGCATGAACAATATTCCTCAATACAATTAAACTGGCTCCAATCACTGTATTTTTCTCTCCCACTCTGGCTTAAAATTTCTGCTTTCATCTTCATATCTTTGTTTTTTACAACTTGGTGATGCTGTCTTCCTTCACAAATTTTCCCCAGAGATTTTGAAACAAACCTAGTATCCAAAGTGTATCTACTAGGTATGAACGGTCAAACAGCTTGTACTAAGCTGTGCTAATGTATGTGACCAGAGTGCAGTCAAGGCTAGAGTAGCAAAGTTATCTGCAACCAGTTTCATCCTCTCTCTGTGCATGCAAATGTTTGACCCTCTTACCCACAACATCAGTCTTCTGATATTCTGTAACCCTCTGCCTCCTTACCATTCCTGCCCTTTGCACTAAAGAACAATGCCTCGCTCAGATCTAGCATTATCATTAACAATTGGTTGTTATTCATTGCTCTATGAACGGTCAGGGATCCATCATCAAGTAAAGTAATTATTGAGTCAATACTTACTGCTTATTTATTTCAGTCATTTGACTGTGGCCATGCTGGAGCACTGCTTTTAGTTGAACAAATTGACCCCAGGACTTATTCTTTGTAAGCCTAGTACTTATTCTATCGGTCTTTTTTGCCAAACTGCTAAGTTATGGGGATGTAAACACACCAACATTAGTTGTCAAGCGATGGTGGTGGGGGACAAACACAGATACATATATATATATATGACAGGCTTCTTTTAGTTTCTGTCTACCAAATCTACTTACAAGGCTTTGGTTGGCCCGAGGCTACAGTAGAAGACATTTGCCCAAGGTGCCATTCAGTGGGACTGAACCTGGGACTATGTGGTTGGTAAGCAAGCTACTTACCACACAGCCAATCCTGCGCCTATGTCAATATTGTTCTTAGTTAATGCAACAACGGTCATTGTGTAAAGCAAACCAAAACAAGTACTGAAAAATAAACAACAGTAGCGACATCAAATAAATTTTCCCATCTTGGCATCTTGGGCAAGTGCCTTCTACTATAGCCTTGGGCCGACCAATGCCTTGTGAGTGGATTTGGTAGACGGAAACTGAAAGAAACCCGTCGTATATATCTATATATATATATGTATGTGTTTGTGTGTCTGTGTTTGTCCCCCCAACATTGCTTGACAACTGATGGTGGTGTGTTTACATCCCCCGTAACTTAGCAGTTCGGCAAAAGAGACCGATAGAATAAGTACTAGGCTTCCAAAGAATAAGTCCTGGGGTCGATTTGCTCGACTAAAAGGTGGTGCTCCAGCATGGCCGCAGTCAAATGACTGAAACAAGTAAAGAGTATTTAATGTCATTTACAAATGTATGCGACACATTTGAGCTTGTTTTGAAAGAGAGTGATGAAAATAACATTCTACATGCTAATAACACTCTTTCTTATACAATTATATGAATCTACCTGGGTAGAATTTGAACGGGAAATATGCTGAGAAAGTTAAAGAGCACAATACTAAAATAGCAAGGGTGAATATTTTTTAACAAAATCATTACAATTATGTATTTGGTCTTATTTGAAATAGTTGGGGAATGCCATTCTCCCTTCCTGCAAAAATAAGAAACATTGTTCCCACAACACTATACTGGTATCAGTTCATATCCAATAAATAATTGGAAAGCTTGAATTGTATTTAATTTAAATATTGTGATAAAAAAGATCTGAGCTTAAATACATTCCATCAGCCATGTATATTAATGATCAAAGAGCCACAGTTTGGCAATTGGTGCTGTAATACAGACTGTCATTATTCAGATAGAAAAATAATACATTCTAGACCACAAAAGCTACACATGCTGTAGTGCTGTCTCATGCCAGTGTTGTGGTAACATTTCTCATCTACCACATACAATTAAAACAATATCCTTCTTAAAATATTTCTCAACCACCATATCTTTTACAAAACATTTCTCAACCACTTCATTCAATCCCTGACTTATGAAGAATATTCACCAAGAGGAAATAATGAAGTAAAAATTAAGGATTCTGGGCCTCAGTGCTGAAATGACAAAACACTAACTAGATGCAGTGAAATAAACATAGCCAACCCACATTAGTGCTATTTCCTCTAAGATTTTGCTGGAATTTGCATTGTGTAAAAATCTTATATTTCTTTTCAAAGTATGAGTGCATCCATGCAAATAGTTATCAATCAAATTTCTTCAATTAAAAATATCGAATTTCCTTTTGAAAGCTTCATGAACAAATTTTATTTTCCTTCCTTTCCTAATTGTAAAACATGTAAACGTATACAGGCATGCAGTTCAGACAAAGTGCAAAATAAACTTTAAAACATTGATGAAGATTCACAAATTATACCATCCAATTTGCATTTATATTAAATTGAAAGTGATACTGACACAATTGCAAATTCACATTCAGGAATCATGCCACAGATAAAAGACATGGTAAATATATATAAATATAAACAAACATCAGTGACATTCCCTTGATGGGATATAGAAATATACGAATGCCCTAGTATTTGTATTGGGATAAATGGAGCCAATCACAACCATTCAATGTGGATGTTGAACTCTTCATAATATTTACGGACAGGATTGACATGCACAGCCAGGTTAGAAATGGTATTGAGACCAGAGAGCGTTGTATTGGTTGGCTGGAATTTGTAGACATGGCACTACTAAAAATGTCGGAAAGTAATCACCAACATGCACTTGATAGGTTTGCTGTTGAGTACTGCCTAGCAGGAATGAAAACCAGAGCCATGAAGATTGTATATGTGACTGGAGGTCCATTGAAGCCGGTGGAGAAGTTCAAGTATCTTGGGGTCGTTTTCAGGAGTGATGGGAGCCAGAAGACTGAATCAAGTGCAAGAATTGCAGGAGTTTGAGCAATAAGGTGCCAGCTTCAGAATTTGATCATTAAAAGGGAGGTGGGAGTAAAAAGCAAACTTGCTATCTTCAATTCGATGTTCATGTCTGCCCTTACGGTAATGAATTTTGGTTAATGACTGAAAGAGTAATATCACAAATGCTAGTGGCCAAGTTGGGATTCCTCTGATGGGTCTGTGGAGTAATGTTGAGATTAGAGATCACAGCTCTGATACCAGATACATGTAGTAAGAATGTATCAGGAAAGAATTGCTGCAGAAGTTTTTTCAGGCAAATCTAACAAACAGGACCACCAGCAAGATGACTGCATAACATTTATGAACTTGGCTAATCTTGCTTGGGGATCAAGCAGAATCAATGGGAGATAATTCCTTCTGACAAGACCTGATGGAAAGAGTGCTTGAGGACTCTGCCCCTGCGACCCTCTCAGGTATAAGAGGGTGAAGATGAGATGAGATGAAACCGGAATATGCATAAGACACCTGAAAGAATGCATAAAAAATTGAAAATATTTGTTAGATATCATCCACATAACTTATTATAACATGATGGAATATAATATTCTGAACTTTGTTTATTATTTCTAACAGTGATAACTGTAATTGTATAGGGATGTTATACCTTCCAACAATATGTTTCTCACCTATTTATGCACACGTCATCACCCTCTTTTTGTGTTCATATCCTATGCTGGCATGGGTCAGATGCACAATATCAAATAAATCAATGGTATCTTGATCCTGGAAGTGTGTCAGAAGGTGTATACATAAGTATTCTGAAGGAATGCTTTTATTAAAAATATCATAGACATAAGTTATAGCACTAATATACAGTGGTAGTTATATAAAACAGTATTGATCCTGATACAACACTGGTATACCTTTCCTGTGTGAATACATTAATGGTTGAGTAAAATATGTTTTCAAAGAATGAGTTTTGACATTTGTATTTAACATAACCCAGCGACATCTACTGCTTAACCCTTTAGCATTCAGATTACTTTGTCATAAGTAATCCTTATTTATTCACATTAAAAAAAATTTATCTGGTATTATCTTGTAGCTTCAGCATGTGAAGGATGTAATTGTTTGTTTTTAGAATGACATTGCAGGGTAGGTGTGAGTTGCTGGCTCTGGCCAGTTTGAGTATAAAATGGGTAGAATATTTGGGCCAGATACAGCCAGTTTGAATGCTAAAGGATTAAATTTTGCTGATCAAATTAAGAGTTGTTTTTTCTGTTGGTGTATACAGAAATTTCATGAATATTGTAAAGCATCATCCATAAAATTGCATGATATACTAATATGAAAAAGGAAAAGATGAATTTGATCAAGAAACTCTTGTGAACAAAAATCACTAAGCAGAGAATTGTATCAATATTAATATTTATAAATATTGATGATAATTTCTCACTGTGGGTTGGTAAAATTACTAGATTACTCCACAAGTATAAAAAAATAAGAAAATTATTAGATATACTAACAAGAAAAAGGCAAAAAATTATTTGATCAACAAAAATGAAGCTGTACATTTCATGTGTTGTCTTTCTCAGGAGCTTATCTTCAACAATGACACAGTTACTGTTCTTTATGACTATACACATGTCTAGTTAAATTACTTTTCTGAGAGAATGATTTATCACAAATATCACAGTGATATGGCTTCTCACCTGTATGAATACGTTTGTGAGCAGTTAAATCACCATTTTGGAAGAATGATTTACCACAGATATAACAGGGATATGGTTTTTCCCCCGTATGAATACGTTTGTGTCTTGTTACATCACTACTTCCACAGAATGATCTACCACAGATATCACAGTGATATGGTTTCTCACCTGTATGGATACGGTTGTGTTTTGTTAAGTCACTGCTTCCAGAGAATGATTTACCACAAATATCACAGTGATATGGTTTCTCTCCTC
>NC_069008.1:11888236-11904620 GCF_001194135.2 Octopus bimaculoides | reverse complement strand
AATATCACAGTGATATGGCTTCTCACCTGTATGAATACGTTTGTGAGCAGTTAAATCACCATTTTGGAAGAATGATTTACCACAGATATAACAGGGATATGGTTTTTCCCCCGTATGAATACGTTTGTGTCTTGTTACATCACTACTTCCACAGAATGATCTACCACAGATATCACAGTGATATGGTTTCTCACCTGTATGGATACGGTTGTGTTTTGTTAAGTCACTGCTTCCAGAGAATGATTTACCACAAATATCACAGTGATATGGTTTCTCTCCTCTATGAACAATACATTTGTGTTTAGTTAAGTCATTACTTCCATAGAATGCATTTCCGCAGATGTCACATTTATATGGTTTCTTTCCAGTATGAATGAGTTTGTGACTGTTTAAAGTGCTGCTTTGAGAGAATGATTTACTACAGACATGACAGCAAAATGGTTTCTCTCCTGTATGAATACGTTTGTGAGTGATTAAACATTGATTATGCAAAAATGATTTACCACAGATATCACAGAAGTAAGATGTTTTATCTTTCCCTTTCTTTGAATCATCAGGAAAATTAACCCTTTTCAACTGCATTTTGTATTCAACACTGTCCTCACATAATTCCTTTTCCATATTATCTTTTGTTTCCTCTCTACAATATATAGATATTGGTTTGTTTATTAATATGTGACTCTGGGTTAATCACACAAGTCCCTTCTTGGCACTTAATCTGGTATACAGTGCTCTTCTTTTTGCAGTTCATATGTGGGTTTTTCAAAAAGAAGAACACTGTATACCAGGGGTTTGTTTATTTATTTTTTTTGTATTTCATTTATTTCCATCAACTGTGAGCTTTCTCCATAACTAAAGATGTAGAGTCTACAATTTTGGTATATGTAATGCTTTCATTATAGATTATTGCAAGTCCTTAATACTTACAGAAATACTCTTTAAGGAATAAAATATTAATATAATTAATACAAAATGTTCAAAAAGCAGTGGAATGCATTAGTAAGTGGCCCATTTGAACAATTTGGATTTGGGTTCCTTTAATTTTTTGGTTATACCATTTTTTTTTGGCTGTGTAGTTTCAGTACTACTGCATAGCAACTTGGGCAAATGTCTTTTACTATAGCCCTAAGCCAACAAATGGCTTAGGAGTGAATTCGGAAGATTGCAACTGTGAAAGCCCATTATATATGTGCATATGTATGTGAGAGAGTCTTCGTCTTTGTGTTTGTTCCCTATCACTGCTTGACAACTAGTTTTGGTTTGTTTAAGTCTTTCAATCTTAGCGGTTTAGCAAAAAGTGACTGACAGAACAAGTACCAGATTGAAAAGAAAACGTACAGTGGGGGCTCGATTCATTCAAAAATTTGTTTCACAACAAATTCTACACCATGTTGGAAATTTCATACAAAAATATCCATTTTTCTGGAGGTTACAAGGCAACAAATTTGAGGGTGGAGAGTACAGATGCAGAGGTATGCTAATTGGCATCTATAATGACATTATCTCAAACTTAGAAGTCTAACAAACTGAAAAAAAAAAAAAGACTGGAGTGGATGCAACTAAAATCCTTCAAAGCAGTGCTCCAGCATGGCCATAGTCCAATTAACAAAACAACTGAAAGGTAAAACACCTCTTCATTATTTGTGTTTCAGTTTTTCATTTTCCTATCATTTTCACTTCCATTTCACTTCATTGATGGACAGGCAGACCACTCTCTCATACGAACACTTCATTATTTTGAATTATTTGCTTGTATATATATATGTGTGTTCGTGTGTCTGTGTTTGTCCCACCAACATCACTTGACAACCGATGCTGGTGTGTTTACATCCTTGTAACTTAGCGGTTCGGCAAAAGAGACCGATAGAATAAGTACTAGGCTTACAAAGAATAAATCCTGGGGTTGATTTGCTCGACTAAAGGTGGTGCTCCAGCATGGCTGCAGTCAAATGACTGAAACAAGTGAAAGAGTAAGAGTAATTGATAAAGACTTGAATAATAGAATTTGCAAAACAAGTATTCTTTTTACTAATCAGGAACAAAATTATTTTATTCAGCTGAATACATGTCATTGATTGGTTGAAATTACCGAAACACAACAACTTTAACACGAAATAACTTCGTAAATAGAAACTTTCCTCAACACCACTAAGAGTAAAAAAGGTTTTATATGACACATTCTACCAGTGTCCGAAGTTTTAAAGTGTTTAGTTACAAAAAATTAATTTCTCGATCTGCCGTCCAATCTCTCCCTCGCACTGTATTTCTTTCTCAACAATAACTTACTCATTCTCCACCCCTTCTTCTAAATACAAGTCATGGTATATATTTTGATTCTTCCTCTTCTTTCCCTTTATAATATAAGATGAATATTATATGTCTTTTAGAATAAGTTGGAGAACATTCTGCAATCAAAAGTATTCCAACTTAGGCCATTTCCTCTTTTTAGTGGGACATATAACTATATAATCAAATGTATCGTTTCCTTATCTAAGTGGTTAGAGTTACTATGATTTAGGTGTGGCAACTATTTCTTGTAAGTCTAGCAATTACGATTTGGCAAAGTCACTGTGCTATTCAGTCGTTGCTAAAGAAAGAAACAAACTTTGTAATGTATAGTGATGAAGAAAATTTTATAATGAAATTGGCTGAAACCAACTAGCAAGCGTCCATCAGGTTGTTAATTCAACCAGAAACAGCAGTCAAATGTCCCTTCAATAATACTCTAGCGTTTAAAAATGGATTGATGCAATGGAGAATGTATGCTTACAAATACTATGCCAAAAAACTGGCTGGCCATGGCTAGCATATTTTTAATCATAGTTTTGCTTACTCTTTACTCTTTTACTTGTTTCAGTCATTTGACTGCGGCCATGCTGGAGCACCGCCTTTAGTCGAGCAAACTTGATGGATTTAAATAATAAAAACATCAACAATAATGACATCCATGACTATGTGCAAGCAAAGTGTAACTGTCTTGTGCAATGTCTCTGATATTGTATATTCTGGTGTTATAAAATAATCATTATGTCTGTGAAGGTGTGTTGTGTGTGTGCAAAATTTCTCTGTGATCAATAATCTATTATATACTGATTTTTATAACTTACAATGTTTAATTTCTCATGTCAATACTGTATTCTCACTGTAATTAGTCAATCCAACTAGGTCCCAGCTTTGGATTGGGTGACTGCTTTGCTCTGGCAAAGTTTGATATGAACTTACCTGAAGCTGCCTTTGACTCTTACTATAAAAGCTCCCTATTATAAAGTGTTCTAAATTAAAACCTGTCAAAATTTCATGTAAAAATATGTTTCAAACAACAACGAAATAAAGTTATTTTACTAAATGCTTCATTCTTTTCAGAATTAATTGAAATAAAAGGCAGTGTATTTCAACAGAAATATAGTAACAATAAAGTTAAATAAAAAAAATTCCAAGGTCCCATTTCCAGCTGTAGATGTTAGGATGTGTACTTTCTTGTTGCAAATGTAATAAGCTGGTCAGTGGCTGACGAAAGCCTCCATTTTTAACCTATCAGAAGTCCCAACTCAGTGCTGAGACGAGAACAAAAAAGTCAACAAAGTCAAAACATTTATGTGGTTTCTTGACCTGCCAGAAATAGCAACCAAATCTTACTTAAACTACACTTTTCAGAATGATATTTACTGTTAACAATAACATTATTCTATTAATCTTTGCTTATCATTAAAATAAATGGCAATCAAATATTAGGGTTGATAGCAACGTCTACTAATTTCAGGCCTTGTACTCTCCAATTTCATGCTTTGTATCTAAATAAGAAAGTTCTAAGATACATGCTCTGGGATGAATCATCAGGTGTTATAACACCTAAAAAACAACATTTGAATGGGTTTACCAGAAAGATAAAGGAGGGTTCCATCTTCTGCAGGTATTCAAACCTGGCTAGCAAATTATCAAGCAGCTCTTGTAATTTAATGTCAGGGAATGTATTTACTCTTTTTCAGAGATTGGGAAAGTGACTGAAATTTCTTGACAATATCTCTCTTTGAAAACCTTCTGAGTAAGATAAGAAATAATCTTATCCTTCTCCCTGCAGAGCCAAGTTGAGAGTTTGTAGATGATTCATTACATCAGTAATCAACATCATACCTTGTATCCATTCTTTATGTCGAGTGAACAACATTGTTTCCAACAAACTTAGTAATTCCAAACCTTTTCTTTGTCTCCCAAACCTAGGAAATATTTGATTAAGTTTCACACTTCCTACAATGTACATCTACACCTGAAAATGAAATAAAACTCAATTTATTTATAATTATTTTATTTATTTTTAATTGAACCATCTAGAGTATTGTGATATAATACAAATCTCATTATGTTTAACCCTTTACTCGTCCTGTGTTTCTAATGTAACATACATGCACCATGTATGTTAAATATTAATAATATATTTTCAACCACCAGAATAACCTGGAACTTATGAAAAGGAAACTTATATTATTGAGAACATATGAAACAAGAGCAAACGAAAAGCCTGTAAACAGGTACAGACGTTTAGGACAAGCTTATGAAAAGTCTTTGAAAATGAATAGACATAAATTAGAGTGATGTATAAGTGTAATTGTTGGATGATAAAGGAAGGTCGATGGTTTTCTGCTATCAGGAACCAAGCTGGAACTTGTTGAATCTGAGCTGGATCTCCTGGGTGAGGGGTTTGATGTTGAAAAAAATCCTGTAAACCACTGAAATTTCAGAAACATCACTGATGATTCATTCAGAGGTATGTATCTTGGAAGTTTCTTATTTAGATACAAGGCTTATAATTGGAGAGTACAAGTGTCATCTCATATTTCCTAAGGGCTTGGGTGAGAATCTCTCTCCTATATGAACTTCAATCCTCTCTGTTGTACCGATTATTTGAAGTTATTTTTCGTAATTGCTTATTCTGGTTTTATATGGAGAAATACAGCCATAGAATCGGCTGTTGCATGTCCTGAAAATAACAATAACAATAAAATTAATTACAATAGCCATTTATGTATCATAACTAATGTAAATATATTGTGGGAAGCAAAATTTACTGCAGTTATAAGTCCAGAAAATAGTGGTGTTTCATGTGAATGTGTATTTTAAAAATACAAAATGCATACGTCCGAGGGAGATGGAACTCGTCCCAGCAGTGGCGAATGAGAATATAAGAACATTAATTTCAATAACAACAACAATAACATAAGCAATAATAGCAACAGCAACTACTACCACTACTACAACTGCTACTGCTGCTGCTACTACTACTACCACCACTTACTTCTACTACTACTACAAGACACAAAAACACACACAGATATTTTGTCAAACACAAATCTACTTACCCTCACTCCATCTGACCATTGAACTAGTATTAGAGTAAATGAATGCAGGATATTGTTTCCTTTCATACTGACAAGCCTGGTCCATTTGCAGAATGGTAAACCAACCATAGTCTGTTGCACAAGATCCATACCCGCCAATATAAAAGAAACGATTGTAACTGCAAGCCAGAAAGAGGAAGATGTACAAACTTGAGACAGGTTTTTATTGACAGATTAATAATAATAATAATAATTATAGAGTATTGCAAAAATCATCTTTACTTGAAACTGCACGCATATTAACTATAAGGGTTTACATTGAAGAAAAACATTATGGACAGCAGAGGACAAAACAAAAAAAAAATGTATGTGTGTGAGTGTGTGTAGTTGTGAGGGTTTTGTGTGTAAATAAGACTAAAGTTACAAAACGAGATCAACAATGTGTAATCCTCAATAGGAAGGAGACGTTTAAGGGCTGCTCATGGAAAAATCCCATAAAAACCATGGGTGCCCTGACTTTTGGGGCAGGTGCTTTTTCCATCAGTTCCCTGAGGTCATTGAGCAGGTGACCCTGCTTACAAGATGACCCCAGGCCATATACATTCAAGCAGACTTATTTGGTTTTGTTTGGAGGGTAGGATTGCTCGTCCCTCCTATTGTCTTGGGGGTGTTTCAAACAGCAAATCTCCAAGACTTCTTTTGGTGATATTCCCTCAAAAATCTCCAATTTCCTGTGGGGTTTGGGTATTTAAGTATGCATATATGTTTTGTGTTGTTTGAATGATTTGTATATGTGCAGGTAGGAAGAATGTGGGTGTGACAAAATCTTTTGGTGTGATGATTGTGCCTGTTATTGTTGTTGGCACTCCGTCGCTTACGACGTCGAGGGTTCCAGTTGATCCGATCAACCGAACAGCCTACTCGTGAAATTAACGTGGAAGTGGCTAAGCACTCCACAGGCATGTGTACCCTTAACGTAGTTCTCGGGGATATTCAGCGTGACACAGTGTGACAAGGCTGACCCTTTGAATTACAGGCACAACAGAAACAGGAAGTAAGAGCGAAAGAAAGTTGTGGTGAAAGAGTACAGCAGGGTTCGCCACCATCCCCTGCTGGAGCCTCGTGGAGCTTTTTAGGTGTTTCGCTCAATAAACACTCACAACGCCCGGTCTGGGAATCGAAACCGCGATCCTATGAGCGCGAGTCCGCTGCCCTAACCACTGGGCCACTGTGGCTCCACTGTGTCTGTTATATATTTCATTGATTCATCGTTGTTTTGAGTTTATTGCCATGTGGTTCATAATGTTGCTGTCTTTATGTTTGATGTTGTTGTTGTTGTGGTTATGATTGTTTTTGTGGTTGTATGTGTGGAATGGCTTGTCTTTTAGGTGTCACAGGTGGTGGTGTTAATGTAGTGTTCATTTTGGGCATATTTTGTTTTGTTGTTTTGATTTTTTTTCCTTTCCACTTTTTGTGTGGATGAGGATTGTTGTTGTTGTTGTTTGTCCATTTGTTTATTTCTCCTTCTGTCTCTTTTACATTTTATCGTTTTTAACTGCCAGTCCTCATCGCAGTCTGTCTCTCCAGCTGTGATGTCCTCCTGCTCTGCATTGGGAAGTGGAACATCTTTGGGTGCTGAGAAGTGTTTGGGTGAACTCGGTGTTGGTATGCTTGTTGGTGTTAGTGGTACTACAGCTGAATCTGCTGTTGTTGCTGGAGTTCTGGTGGCTATTGTTGGTGTAGAGAGGAGAGGTGCCCGTCTCTTGTTTTCGTTTTGTTTAGGGCAATCAGCTTTTAAATACTTAGGTGAAAAGCAAAGTGGCACTTTGCTATTTTTCCATCTACCCTGACTGGAATTATGCTGCCCCCAGGAAGAAGGATCTGGTCTGGGATGAGATCCACATTCTTTTGTGTTGTTTGTATGAGTTCTATGGTTATCTCAGACTGGTTCTCCTTTTTTGTCTGATAGGCTTCGAAGATTTTCAAGTTTTTCTCAATGTCTATCATCACTGTTGCAATTAGCTAAGGAAAGGCTATTTCTGGCAGCATCTACTGAATTATAATTTTGGCAGTCCCTGACCACAGTAGTAAAGAACTAGCGACAGCTCTTTGCTTTTGAGGGGATTCAGAGAGTGATGTTTGGGTTCTTCCTCGGTGTGGAATCAAACATCCACCATTCCATAAGCCCTTCCTCTCTGTATATATTCCTTTAGATTCCAGATGGAATCTAAAGCTTGTTGTATTTGAGCCTCTGTGGCTCTTTCCACCCTCCTTGACTTTAACCCAATTGTGAAGTACGTCACTGTGCGATGTATTGTATCCTGGATTGTCTCAGGTGGGGTATTTAACTTTACAGCTATTCTCTCCCTCTCGACTAGCTGTCTAGCATATTTAAGTTCCTTTTTGGAGAATCGTATTCTCTGATGAGATGACTTGGCTGCTCCAGCCAAAGGAGGTTTTGAAGAGCTGTTCCAAGCCGTTCTACCAGTTTGTGTCTCAGATCTTTTGTAGTCTTTGTCATTGCTGTTGTTGCTGCCGTTGTTGGTTTTGTTGTTGCTGTTGTCACCTTTGTTATTGTGGTTGTTGATAGTGCTGCTGATGTTGTTGTTCTTGCTGTTGTTGTTATATGTAGTTAACTCATCCATTGCCTCACTCACGGAAGGGCTTTCACCGCTTACATTTTTGAAATTAATGCTTTCACTTCGAATAATGTTGTTGAAAACAGAGCCCTTGCTTTTCAAAAGATCTTCCAAGTGATCCTTCTTGAAAAAATTGGCTCCCTTGTCATTTTTTGTCCTTTTTTCTGACAAAAATACAACTCTAGTCTGTTTTTTTCTCAGACCAAAGTCACTTCACACACATGCACTCTCACTCTCATTGACATTTGGTGACGCACCTCACTTTTTCCCTCTCTCACACATATAAGCATCTCCGTGTTTTGTGTTTTCTTCATGTTGGTGGGGAAAATGCACACAACTTTGCTTAAAAAAACCCAAAACAATTGACCTATCCCTCAAAATTGGGGGACAAAACAGGAAAATAAACTCACCACTCAACAGCAAATAACTTGTTCTCCATGCTGATATAAATTGAAGAGTGTAAATAAAACTATTTTGTGTTTTTTCTTTATAAAAAGTGTGGCTTGCCAGGCTGATGGCCATGATGATAATAATATTAATATAGATAATAATAATAATAATAATAATAATAAAAATTTTTTTTTTTGCCTTTAACCCTCCAACACAGAGTATAGGCTACTTATAACTGAATTCCATGTTTCATAATTTTTGGCTTCTGTACTTATACTCTGCCATGAATGTCCCCCTTTCTCTAGTTCCTTTTGTGTTGATCTACGCTACGAGTTCTTAGGCCGACCCCTCTTTCTATATCCATCCGGATTCCACTGTAAAGCACTTTTCACTACATTTGGTGTGTCCTTTCTAATTGTGCTACCAATCCACTTCCACTTTTTCTTAAATATTTGCTCCCTAATCGAAACTTGATTTGTTCTTTGCCATAGCTCCATATTGCTTATGTGTTCGGGCCATCTAATTCTAAGTATACTATGCAAGCACCTGTTGATGAATGATTGTATTTGCTTATTTGACTTAACTGTTGTTTGCCATGTCTCAGCCCCACACAATAACACCGCATTTACGTTAGTGTTAAAAATTCTTATTTTGTTCTTGATTGAAATTACATTTGTGCTCCTTTGGAATTGATCAGAATGGCATGTGGAGGAATCTTGGAATATCACCCAATTAGCTGAATCATGAGACAAGATTCTTCAGTGGTTGGCATGGCATCGACTAATTATGAATCTATACACATGCGAAAATTATAATTTGCCATGTCACCATACTACGGTATTTAAGTTGACTTATGTCTTTTTACTAGTTATCTCCCCCTTGGATTTTATTTACTTTTTTGATATCCCTAAACTGAACAATTACCATAATCCTTTCTGCTTTTGGCACAAGACTTGAAATTTTGTGGGAGAGGGCTAAGTCTACTACACTGACCCCAGTACATGATTGGTACTTACTTCATTGAGCCTGAAAGAATGATAAGCATAATCGACCTCGGCAGAAGCTGAATCTTAAAGGCATTAAATATATACATGATCACTCCTTTCGCAATATGTTTTCTACAGCACAGTATGGCACTGTGGAACACAAAATTGTTTCTCAACCATGAGAAAGGCTCATATGTGACAGAATATTCAAGGCCAATTCACCCTCCCCTCTCTTCTGTTTTTCCCTAATTCCCTTGTCCTACATGCTGGATAGTACAAATTACCATTACAAAATATTGGACAAGATCATCTCACACTTGCTCTACAAGGATGATCTGAAATTACATGCAAAAGATGATAAGGACCTGAAAGGGCTACTAGTAACTGAAAAAATTCAGTGATGTCATCAATATGGAATTTGGCCTTGATAAGTGTGCAAAAGCTTCGTTCAAACATAGTAAGCTGACAGCTAATACCATGACCCAAAGTGATCATGATACATTTATCTAAGACCTGGACCAACAAAGCTTTTATAAGTATCTTGGGATACAAGAAGGGAAAGGGATTCAACATGGATCAATGAAAGAGTATTATAGATGTGTCAGAATAGTCCTGAATACTGAACTGAGCTCCCAGAATAGAATCGCAGCTATAAACTCCTTGGCAGTACCAGTTGTCCAGTATAACCTTAATGTCATTAATTGGAATCTGAGTGAACTCTAGCATATGGACATAAAGAGCAGGAAACTGCTGACACTAAACAAGATGCACCACCCAAAATCAGACGTCCACAGGCTTTATCTCTCATGAAAGGAAGGTGGTAGAGGGATAATCCAACTTGAAATGTTCTATAAAATGACAATGATAGGACTTCAAGTGTACATCAAAAGTAACATCGACTGGATGACGCAGCTGGTAAGGCAACATGTACAGAGTAAGAAACTGCACTCAATCTCAAAGGAAGAATATTAATACAGATGAGAGCTAAACCTTCCTGATTATGATGATGATAAGGAGGACACACCACCCACTAAGGCAGCAAAAAGGTGTAAAACAAAAGCTTGAAGGTAATATCAAGACTGTGGAAAGAAAAACCATTGCATGAGCAATACCCCAAATGAGCTGGGGAAACTGATGTAGATATGAGAAGAACTCATCAGTGGTTACAGAATGCTGGTTTGAAAGCCAAAAAAGAAGGATTTATCCTAGCGGCACAAGATCAGAGTCCCCTCATTTGGAATCATCAAGCTAATGTCACAGACAATGAGGTAAACACAAAGTATAGACTCTGCAATGACAAACTTGAGGGTGTAGACCGTGTTGTTGGTGGTTGCTCAGTCCTTGTCTCTACAGAATATAAAACCAGGCATGATCAAGTTGGCCAATACTTGCACTGGAATATATGCTGTCACTGTGAAATCCCACACCTTAAGAACTTGTATGAACATCATCCAGAGCCAGTCACTGAGAGAGAGAATGTTATCATCCTATGGGATTATGGGATACATACATACAGACAAATAAATACTAACAGACCAGACATCGTCATCAAAGACCTAAGACAAAAAACATGCCTGCTAATTGATATGACTGTGCCTACTGAGAGAAACATCTCAGCAAAGAAATTTGAAAAACTGTTGAAATATAAGGAGCTTGAGATTGAGATATCTAAGACGTGACAATTAAAAACCAAAACCACCCCTGTTGTTGTAGGTGCCCTGAGAATGATCAAGAAAGGTACTGACAAATTTTCGATCAGATCCCTGGGAAGTCAACAATCTACGAGATTAAAAAAATTGTGTTGATGTCAATGCCCCACATTCTCTGGAAGTTTCTCTCCATCTAACATACACGTGTCTTAAGGTCTCTGGCTGAGACCCAGTTGGAAGATAAAATAAAATGCAAATCAATTGAATAATAATAATAATAGTAATAGTAGTAGAAGTAGTAATAATGATAATAATAATAATAATAATAATAATAATAATAATAATAATAATAATAATAATAATAATAATATTGTCATAATCCTTACAAGGTATCATGGCCAAGTGGAACACACATCTCCTTCTAAACCATAGTAATGGGATGAGCCAAACTAACAACATCAACACCAAACAAGGCATCTTTCAAGGTGACTCTCTTTCCATTTTGCTCTTTTGCATGGCACTGATCCCACTCTCAAACGAACTAAATAACACTAGGTATGGGTTCAAAGTTTACAATGCAACAATAAACCATTTGTTTTATGTACACAATCTGAAGTTGTTTGCTAGAAATAATGAAGAGCTAGCAGGGTTGCTAACAGATGTTAAAGAATTCATTAATGACATCAGGATGGACTTTGGCCTTGATAAGTGTGCTAAAGCAACTTTTGTAAGAGGCAAGCTCAGGCAAACATCTTCCATTAAATTAGATACTGACTCTACCATCAAGGAGCTCGACTGACAAGAAAATTGCCAATACCTGGAGATAAATGAAGGAAATGGTATACAACATGCTACCATGAAGGAAAAAAATAAGAAAGGAACATTACAGGAGAATAAGACTCATACTAAAATCTGAACTGAACTCTAAAAATCGCATCAAAGCCATTAACACCCTGGCACTTCCAGTAGTCCAATATAGTTTTAACATCATTAACTGGAATCTTACAGAACTCTAATGCCTGGACAGGAAGACAGGAAAAATACTAACTTCTAAGAACATGCACCACTCAAAAGCAGATGCTGATCATCTGTCCCTACCTAGAAGTAATGAGGGGAGAGGAATGATGCAGGTAGAACTGTGCTGTAAGACCTCCACAATAGCAATGAACAGGTACTTATCTAGTATAGAGGACTAGATGCTGCCACTTGTGTGCAGACATGAAAGCAGCAAAAAATCACATTCAATTGTCAAGGAAGCTTGCAAATTCGCAATTGAACTTGACATTAATCCTGAAATATTTGAAGAACCTGAAGCCACTACCACAAAACAAGCAAAATGGATCGAGCAAACTGCAAAAAAGAATGGGCAGAAACAAATTGAGGAGCAGTGGAGCCAGAGGTCTCTGCATGGACAGTATATACTTCGAAGTCGAAATGTTAATGTAGATCAAGAAATAACCCATCAGTGGCTGAGAAGTTCAAGACTGAAAACAGAGACTGAAGGTTTTATATTGACAGCACAAGATCAAAGCTTGCTCACAAGAAACTACCAGTCTAACGTTCTTCAAAACAGTTCAGACCCTAAATGCAGATTCTGTAACACATTTGATGAAACAATAGACCATCTTATCTCGTGATATCCTTTGCTGGCGCCAAACAAATGCAAAAATCCCCATGATAGGGTAGGACAGTATTTACATTGGAAAATATGTAAACACTAGAAAATCAGCACTCCTGCTTACTGATATGAACATCATCCTGAGCCAATTGTTGAATGTAAAAATGTCAATATCCTCTGAGATTTTCCTGTCAACACTGACAGAATGATCCAGGCTAATCGACCAGACATAATTATTAAAGGTAGGGAAGAAAATATTTGTAGACTAATATATGTAAGTGTTTCCACTGATAAAAATATATCTGTCGAGGAATTTGACAAATTAAATAAATATAAGGACCTGGAAATTGAAATACAAAAGATGTAACATCTTAAAACGAGAACTGTCCCTCTTACTGTAGGTGACCTAGGTATGATAACAAAAAGGGATGTTAGAAACATCTAGATAAGTTCCCAGGAGAACCATGTCTCAGAGAAATCCGAAAGATTGTGCTGACAAGTACTGCCCACATCCTTAGAAAAACCCTATCAATTTAAATGTCTGTGTTGTATTACATGAAGATGTTTCGCTACTTCCCCTCCCCAAGCTTTCAGTCATACTGTAACATCTCTTATCCTTCACTCGCCCCAGGGCACTGGGTGTGTCTCGACAAGTGACTGTAACAAACATGCAGATTAAAAGTAGATAATAATAATAATCCTTTCTACTATAGGCACAAGGTCTGAAATCTGGGAGAGGGGACAGTTGATGCCATTGATTCCAGTGTTCAACTGATACTTATTTCATTGACCCCGAAAGGATGAAAAGCAAAATCAAAGTCAGAACATAAAGATGAATGAAATACCACCGAGCATTTTGCTTGGTGTGCTTATGATTCTGCCAAAGCACTTGAATGACTGTTGGAAGCTTGTGGGCGCCTAAGGTTACAAGTAGTAACACGCTATCCACATAAATTTTACCAGGAATAAGACCGAACCTGAACAAAACCGAAATAATGACGATGATGATGATGATGATGATAATAATAATTTTTCTATTAGCCACAAGGGCATAGATAAGGGGGGCATCATAAGGACAGAATACAATTTGTGATGGAGTTTACATAAGTATACTATATATACAAAGTGATAACATAAATGATGAGAGCTTGACCGAAGACGAAGGTGTCTTTCCTGAATCATTTCAGCCTCATCCATCACACAACCTCTTTCGCCAAAGCTACTAGACAGAGGAACACTGCCTGCCCTACCTTGATAAAGGTGAGGGCTGAGGTGATCCTCATGATGGATTTGGCTGATAGATGGATTTGAACCACTCGTGATAACAGCTGTTCAGCATATTTTCACAAGTTAGTAATACTCTGACAGTGCACGAGTGCATGCGGAATGGTTTTGTCACTCTGTGCATATCTTGGACAGTCACACCTTCCAGCACTTTTGTACCCAGTTGAGTTCATCTCAAACTGGCAGTGCTCCTCGGTAGCACTGCCAGTCAGAAGTGCTTGGAAGTTATCGATGGCAGCAGCAGGCTCGAAAATCTTTCAAAATAGACCAGCTGGTTCATTTTTGCTCCTGTCACCAACTTGTATTCCGTTAGACTAGTGCAGATCACCTTGATGTATGTGGTGCCTGACATTCTGATGCTGACCCAGTTCTTCTGCATCCTATCCCGAGCTGGATGACCTACTTGACGAAAATTCAGTGGAATTTTCCTTTTAAACATTAGGAACAACTGAATTGTTTTATTTTACTTCCTTTTTCTGTATTTCTGAAAGAAGTCACGTGGCTGTCATGTAGTTGAAGAAACTGGTACTTTATGATATTGTCCATGGAAAGCTGAAAGTCAAAGTTGAACTTGAGCATAGTACCACAATCCATAATTAAAAATGATTTCTGAATATGATATGGTGTTTTGGACAACAAAAACATAAAGTTTATTTGGTTAAATAAAGGAGTTGAGAGATACTTTATATATTGGTATCCGATGGATGAAAACCAAAGTTAACAGCTGGGGCATTTGATCACAGAACATAAAGAAACACAATTAAATAACATAAAGTGATAAAATTAGCATACTGATTTCCATTAATTGAGAATACTTCGGCCATGCCTTGATTCAAGTCATTCCATGGGGAACTTTTCAGGTTTTCAAAAGAAAACCAGTTTTTTCTTGTTGTATTTCGTCCATTAAAGACCATATTTAGGACAGGTGTTTGATTTTTGTATAATACCAGTTTCACCTGAAAATATAATATTCATATATAATACAGAAGAAGAAAGAGAAATTTTGTGATATTGCCTTCGAGAATCAAATGCCTTGTTTATTGTAAATGCTATAGCCCTGCTACTCACTACTGTGAACAGGCATCACAATTTTCCAGCCATCTGTTCATTTTCACCACACACCATTTGTACGATTGTAATTGTTTCCTTAGGCACCTGCTCAATAGGGTCCGATCAGAAACAATCGTCAACACACTTTCCTGCTGGATTCTTATGTGAGACCAACTGAAACTATGGATATTATCCCACTCTCTCATTCCTGGTCTACCCCTAGATCTCCTGACGGTTGACTGGAAGCATACCTGCCAACTGATTATATTTAAGAACCATAAGAATGTCAGATGAGAAAGTAAGACCAAACAGTTTCAAAGAAGACCTTTCCTCAAGTGGTTTGACTGTCTTACCTTTGGCCTGTAACCTATGTAAATGGGAGGAAGATAGGGATCCAGCTTCCTATTCCTACTGAAAGACAGGAATTTGGTCTTGCTAGAGCTGAAAGTTACTAGTCACTTTTTGTCCCATTTCTTAGAGGGATTGCTAGAAAAACTAGAATAAAGAGCAGGAACATCAACATGAGCATTGATGAATTGATTTATATTGGCAAGAAATTTGTTGATGTAGAGGAACAATAGAGTTGGTCCAAGAATAGAGCCTTAAGGACCACTGGCATTGACAGAATACACTGTCCAGTTTCCCATCGCATGTGAATACAGCATTACAACTTTGGTCGACCTCATTAGAAGACATTATTTGGAAATCTAAGATTACATATCCAAGTGGTCGGTTAACGGGGAAATCAATCCATATGATATCAAGGCAATATTTATAATACTAAAATTTCAGTTCTGTATGTTCCACATTTCAGTATGTATGTTCCATACTTTTAGATTACACAGTGTATTGGGGGGATAAAAAATTTTCAACTAAAGGCACAAGCATAAATGTATGGTTTAGAAATTCAGCTACATGGGTTCATGTTCAGTTTTGCTGCCGGGAATCTTGGGCAAGTGGCTTCTACAATAACTCCAGGTTTACCAATGCCTTGTGAGTGAATTTGTCTAGAGAAACTGCATGAAATTCCTTCACATATAATTATATATGTGTGTTTTTGCTACCTTTGTGTTTGTGTGTGTCAAGCACCACTTGACAACTGGTATTGCTTTGTTTACATGCATGTTTGATAAAATAAGTACCAGTTTAAAAAAAAAAAAAGTAAGTAGTGTAATCAATTTTCTCAACTAAAACCCTTCAAGTTGGTACCCCAGCATGGACCCAGCTCAGTAAAGACCCCGCTTCGGTCATGAATGACCATGGGATTGCACCAAGAAAGTTTCCTTCCAAGGCACAAGTCAGGGCAATGTTCTTTATGGAAGGTCAACAGTCACCTACTCATACTAGCCTCCCCTCTCCATGCTACCGATGTTATCCAAAGGAAAGGCAGAAGCTGATACAGCTTGGCACCAGTGATGTCACAACTCATTCCTAC
>NC_069008.1:11879018-11888142 GCF_001194135.2 Octopus bimaculoides | reverse complement strand
CTCACCACAGAGCCATGCACCTTCATTGTAATTTCTTTTCTTATCATTATTTTCAGTAAGGCAGAGAGCCAGCAGAATTGTTACCATGCTGAATGAAGTGCTTAGCAGTATTTTGCCTGTCGCTACAATCTGAGTTCAAATTCTGCCAAAGTTGACTTTGCTTTTCATCTTTTTCAGGGTCTATAAATTAAGTACCAATGAAATACTGGAATTGATGAAATTGACTAGTCCTCTCCCCCAAGATTTCAGGCCTTGTGCCTTTAGTAGAAAGGATTATTATTATTTTCAGTGACTGAAACATGCAAAAAAAAAAAAAACGTGAATGCAAGTGTGTTGAAGTATTGTGTGTGTATGTGTGTGTGTGTGTTTGTACATACCTCATCAATTTGTAAAGAATCCCAGGTGTCTAAGAGGGGATGCCGGAAGAAGTTAGGACAAATGTTATCTTTACATTTGTCTACGTTCCATGATGAAGGAGTTCCATAACCGAGAAAAGAGTTACGGACATCTGAACCAGTGCCTCTTGATATGGCATAGACTTTCATCCAATCCTCAACTGAAATACAGAAAATATTAATAACAACATGAAGTAAATTTTAAACATTTCTTTTCATACTTCAGATTGTAATTTTGAGTTCACGCTATTGAATAAGAATATGACTTTCATTTGTTTCTAGCAGCTCTAATATTTCTCACGAGCATGTCACAGGCTGTGTTCCCTGTTAATGCCAAAAGTAAACAGGATTGTCATTTAACTGCTGTGTAATAGTAATTTTGTTTTTCACTGAAAACATTTCTGTCACATGTGGAAACACTATGTAAAATTTTAATAGTTAGTAATTTGAATATTGGTATTACACAAGTCTATCAACTAAATCTACCTCTGTCATTTTCATGACGTCTTGATATGACTTCCTCACAAAGAAAGCTTTTGAACCATCCAGATTCTTTCTGCTATATCTGTGAATAATACACATGTAAGGAGTGGAGAAAATTCATTTCTAATTCTGGGAGACCAAGTCAAAACATGGGCTTCACACATTGTTTGAAAAAGTTGTGAGTAACTGCAGCAGGGGACTACTGGCAAGAGAAAATGTCTGAAAATTTGGCATACCAATATTCTGGAGAGAACAGAGAAACTACAGTGATGGCTGTTACTTCTGTTTGCTTAACATAAAGTTTATTAATGGACATAATTAGAAGAAATGGACGTATCCTGACCTAGACTCTGCAGAACAACCTGTTGTACACTCTGATAAAGTAAGTGTCCCATCATTCACTCATCTGGAAGAGCTCCTTGAAGAAGATGAATCCTTTAATTCTGCTGTAGACAGTTCTTGTGGGAAAAAGTGGAACAGATATGAAGGAACTTGGCAGGAGGTTTTTGTCAGTCAGAGCTTAATAGCCACATTAGAGAACTAAATGCCTTGAAGAAATCAACAGGATTGTTGCTGTCCAGGCTAACAGAAAAGAATTTACTGCAACCAGTTCCAATATCACGTAGTATCACAATAAAGAAATGGATTTAATGCCCTTCTTCTCGGAGGAAAATAATTTGGATTATTTTTACTTCGATATTCAAGGTTTGTTGATGAAAAGCATGTACCAATGGCAGTTATTCATAGACATTTCTGAGCAGAGCTTAAAATATGGGTTTCTACACAATAGCAATAAATATGGATCAATCCTAATTGACCACTTATCTAAGACAACTGGGGAGCAGGAAATAATCACCCTGGTCTTACTAAAGATATAATACCACTATCACAGATGGCTGATGGTGAATGTTCACCAGGGTCAAAAGAGTGGATGCACCCAGTATCTCTGCTTTACTAGTCTCCGGGATAGTAGATCTCGGGATGAGCAGTGAGCAAGAAAACAATGACCTTTAAGTGAAAACAGTCGATAGAGAAAAGTCTGTGATTGCAGAGCCCTTGGTTGACAAAGATAAGACCATTTTACCATCATTGCATATCAAACTAGGTTTAATGAAACAGTATGTGAAGGCTTTGAATAAAGAATGAACCTGTTTTGACTACACAAGCAGAATATTCCAACTGGAAAACTGAAGGTAGGTATTTTCGTCAGGCCACTAATAAGGGTACTCATGAAAGATCCACATTTCCAAGAGTCAATGAACAATATTGAGGCAGATGCATAGTTTTCATTCATTCTGGTTGTAAGAGATTTTTCTGGAGGCATGAAGCAGATAACTACCCTGAACAAGTGCAGAACATTCTCTCTTTCCATCAACTTGGGGCTGTAATATGAGCTTCCCCTCCTCAGCAACTTGGATCATTTCTCAGACAATCTTGGTGACCTAAATGAACAGAGTGAATGGTTCCACCAAAATTTAAGAACTATGGCAGAAAGATCACAGGAACACTGGGATACTCATATGATGGTGGACGATTCAACGCACTTGTACCAGGACACTTCATCAAGAAAATCTTAAGAACTGTGCTTTTGTGAGACATCTGAGTAAATCAACATTGTATCAATGATAACTTTCTACGCTTGTTTCATTATTATCAGGTTCTATGAATGTAATTTAATCATAAATAAACATAGTTTTCTTGTATTTTCTCAATTCAAAAGGCAAAAGGCAACAATAATGTTTTGTAGTCATTAGTTCTTGTACCCTATTGGCTGTATGCATAGCAATTAGGGGTATAACATATTTCATTAACTAGAATCAATGGAAAAAAACTGATGACATATTTAGAGCCAACGACCAAAATTTACCTAAAAATAGGGTCTAATATCTCAGGCATGAAATTCTGTGTTCCCAAGTGTAATAATATAATACTTTCTGATTTGGCCAGGAGGTGAATAGTTTTGAGGGGTTTGAGTTAGTTGATACCATCGATCTCCAAGGCTTGATTACTACTTTGTATTATTAACCCCGAAATGATGAAAATGAAGCTGCCTGGCATAGTGGTTAGGGTGTTGTGCCCATAAATGTTAGATTGTGGTTTTGATTCCTGGACATGGTGGGGCGTTGTGTTCTGGAGCAAAACACATCATTTCACGATGCCTCACTCCAATCAGCTGTGACACAGACAGGTGTCTCGTTCAGGGAGGATATTGTGATCTCAGTCACTTATATGCCATGAAAACTGGGCTGCAGCTCAATGGGCCCCAGGATTAGAGACATTAATGTCCACTAGTTAATGATGGGAGTAAGGAAAGACAACATTGATCTTAGTAGGATTTGAACTCAAAACTTAAAGAACTGAAACAAATACTGCAAGGCATATCTTTCCGACACCCAATTGATTCCAACAGCTTTATACCAAAAAAAAAAAAAATAATAATGGTTTCATATTTTGCCACAAGGGCAGCAGTTTTGGGCGAGAGGCTAAGTCGATTACATCGACTCCAATTTTCATCTGGTACTTATTTTTACTGACCCTCAAAAGGATGAAAGGCAAAGTCAACCTCGGTGGAATTTGAACTGAGAACGTTGCAACAGGTGAAATACTGCAAAGCATTTTTCTTGGTGTGCTAATGATTTTGCCAGCTCACCACCTTAATAATAATAATCCTTTCTAGGTACAAGGCCTGAAATTTGAGGAAGGGGTTAAGTGGATTACATCGACCCCGGTACTGAGATGGTACTTATTTAATCGACCCCAAAAGGATGAAAGCAAAGTTGACCTTGGTAAAATTCGAACTTAGAACATGAAGACAAATGAAGTACTGCTAAACATTTTGCCCAGCATGCTAACGATTCTGCCAGCTCACCACCTTAATAATAATAATAATAACAACAACAACAACAACAACAACAACAACAACAACAACAACAACAACAACAACAATAATAAAAAATGACCAACAACTCAAGGGCTTACTAGCGATTGTTAAACAATTCAGTGATGACATCAGGATGCAATTTGGCCTTGATAAATGTGCAAAAGCTACCTTTATCAAAGGAAATATGACAGAAACATCTAACGTTAACCATGACCAGCAAAATGTCATAAAAGAGTTAGAACCAGCGGAGAGCTACAAATACCTAGGGGTAATTGAAGGGGACAATATCAAGCATTCAGTGATGAGGGAAAGGATCAGAAGAGAATGTTATTTCAGGATGAGAGCAATACTTAACACAGAGCTGAATGCAAGAAACAAGATTGAAGCGATCAATGCTTTAGCCATATCAGTCGTGACTGACAGTTTCAATATCGTTAACTGGTCAATTACTGAAATATGTAATCTTAACAGAAAAATACGAAAACTGTTGACAATGCACTGAATGCACCACCCCAAAGAGGATATAGAACGACTTTATCTGCCATGAAAAGAGGGAGGCCGTGGACTTTTACAACTGTTATTAACAATGAAGATTGCCACAATTGGCTGAGACACCTACCTGAAAAACTCTGAGGATTGGATGTTAAAACTTGTCTCAAAACATGAAAGCAAGAAAGCATCTTACTCAGTAACAAAACAGGCAAAGGGATATATAAGTGAATTCTAAATACAACAAATTCCAGAATTAGACGTACTAGAAACAAACACAGAAAAAGCTAAGCATGTGAAAACCCGTGCTAAAACTGCTACCTTAGATATTATAACTGATAACTGGCAAGAAAACCCTCTCAATGGCAAATACCCAAAGAGAGCGAATAATGCCGATGTTGACAAAGCCCTTACCCATCAATGGTTAGTGTCTTCTGGCTTAAAATCAGTAACAGAAGTGTTTATCATAGCAGCCCAAGATCAATGCCTACCTACAAGGAACTACCAGGGCAACATATTAAAGAATGGCAGCTCCCCAATATGTCATGTATGTCAACAACAAAATGAGACCATTGATCATGTTGTCTCCATGTGCAGTTTTCTTGCGCCTACAGAGTATCTCAACAGGCATGATAGAGCTGCACATTGTATTCACTGGGTAATTTGCAAAAACTTGGACTTGCCCTATGATAAAAAATGGTGGGAACACAAACCACCCCCAGTGCTTGAAAATGATCACATCTCACTCCTCTGGAACTTCACCATTCAAACTGACAGAAAGATAGATGCAAATAGGCCAAATATTGAAAGACTTCAGACAAAAATCATGCCTCTTCATTGATATGACTGTTCCATTCGATATAAACATATCTGTCAAGACTTACCAAAAACTGAGCAAGTATAAAGATCTTGAAATAGAAATTAGCAAAATGTGGAACCTCAAAACTAAAACAATACCTGTTGTCATAGTTGCCCTAGAAATGATAGCAAAAGAGGCTGATTGCTACCTAACTCACATACCAGGAAACCCCAAAATGGCAGAAATTCAAACAATAGTGCTCATGGGATCTGCCCATATTTTGCGTAAAATATTGTCTATTTAATCTCAAATTTTAAAACAAACTCATAATTTTCTTATAGTTTCTTAAACATTCTCTAGAACAACACTATGTACAAAACCAAATATATGACACCCTAGGTATAACACCAACATGAACTTCTAACTTGTTGTCTCTTGAGGTCTCTGGGTGAGACTTGGAGCCAACTTGTACAAATGCAAAGCAAAGTCAAACATAAAATAATGATAATAATAATAATAATAATAATAATAATAATCATAATCCTTTCTACTGTAGGCACAAGGCCTGGATTTTGTGGGGAGGGGAATTGTTGATTACATCAACCCCAGTGTTTCACTGGTACTTAATTTATCGACTCCGAATGGATGAAAGGTAAAGTCGACCTTGGCAGAATTTGAACTCAGAATGTAGCAATGGGTGAAATGGTGCTAAGCATTTTGCCCAGCGTGCTAACAATTCTGCTAGCTCACTGCCTTAATAATAATAATAATAATAATAATAATAATAATAATAATAATGATAATAACAAATGCCCTGATGCAGTACCAGGCAGTGGCTCTCATGGCTTCTGATCTTAACTGATTGGAAGTGTTATCATGTACTTTGTTTTGTCTTGGGATACTTGCTGATGGGCTACAGCAAATATTCTGCTCTATACCACAAATTTGTTTGTCAGTTGTTTGATTTTAACCAGTTGAGTATGTCCCTTGGTGGCTGACAATATGTGCATCTCTGATCACAAGCAGAAATAGTGGGAGAGCAGCATAGCCATGTGTTGAGAGGAATTCTTTGGCGTTTGAATAATTCAACTCTGGAAACATGGGTGTTTCGTTCATTATCCTGAAACAAACTTTATCCAAGGTCCTTTTGAGCGGGATGGGCTACTCGACATGAAGAAAATTCTAACTGGGCCCCACCTGCAAAATCATGTGCTGTTTATTTAGATTTAGGATCACCGTGTCATGCACAAATGGTTGTGATCCATGTACCTGATGTACCCTTATCAGACGGGTAGTCATGATGGATATATTGGGCTTCATATATATGTATCCCAGTGTCACTTAGATGGCATGTGCTGCTCTCTCACTCAATAATAATAATAATATTGCTTCACCTACCTCTATAGAAAGATATCTCATTGCTGTCCTGTGTAGTGGACATTGTTAATTTTCTTCTTGCTGAGTAATTCTTACAAAGACGACTGACTTTGTGGTAACTGAAGAATCGTGAGCCACTGTATAAAGATTTCATGGCGCATTCCATTACATTTTGGCTTGGGTAGAAGTTTTCTGTTGGTGATGGTTCAATGTACTTATAGGTATAGCCAGGTCCTAAATATTGGAAGGCGGATTCCGTATCTTCCTGGCCCAAAGTAATGGTCAGAGTTATTGCAAAAGTTAATATCAGCATTGTGGTCACAGCTGGACAGGTAGATGTAAACTGGAACATTGTAGCCCTTGGAATATGCAGAAAGAAAGAAAAAGGAAGAAAGGAAGAAGGATGAGATACTGAGGAAGAATAAAGGTAATATAGTACAGGTATGCAATCCTTAATCCAGAACCATTGGGGACAATTGTGCTCTGAATTTCAGGATTTTTTTTTTTATTTCAGAACAAAAGCCAGCAAACAGCAAATGGACATCTTCTCGCTGGGTGTGCCGAGTCATACCTGATGTTTGGCAGTAAGGGACAGCTAACCTGCCAAGTGTTGCCACATCATACCTGAGTGAGTCAGGTCACGGTGGTCAGCTGTTTGCACACAGAACAACCCCTGCGTTAATGTGCACCACCCTTCACAAAAAAGTTTGGTTTGGGGCTTTTTGGATTTTAGATTTCCAGATAAAGGATTGTGTACAGAGAAAAACAGGTGTGTTTATGGATGGATAGAAAGAATGAGAAAGAGAGACAGAGATAAAAAAAAGGTGAGGGGTAATGAGAATCAGCTGTGAGAAAGGTAGAGAAAGCACACGAAATGAAAGAATAATAGAATACAAGAGAGAAAGAATGGAGATAATTACACATCACTCACATGCTGAAGGAGAGAACAAGAGAGAGAGAGAGAGGGAGAGGGAGGGAGAGAGAAAATAGATAGATATAGAGAGAAAGTGAGAGAGAGAAGGGGAGAGAAATAGATAGATAGAGAGAGGAAGAGAGAGAAATAGGGAGATAGATATATATATAGAGAGAGAGAAGGGGAGAGAAATAGATAGATAGATAGATAGATAGATAGAGAGAGAGAGAGAGAGAGAGAGAGAGAGAGAGAGAGAGAGAGAGAGAGAGACATACATGCTGAAGGAGAGAGAGAGAGAGAGACATACATGCTGAAGGAGAGAGAGAGAGATAAAGAGATAGACATATGCATAGTGAAGGAGAGAGAGAGCGAGAGCTGCAGGGTGAATGTAGTATTACATTATTGATTATTGATTATCTCAACCCATGCTAGCATGGAAAGCGGACGTTAAACGAGGATGATATGTAGTTTTACGGTTGTTAAGCATACGTTTTGTGATTTGTGAAGCATGTTATTTGACTGTTATTTGACCGAAGGTAATTATTGGATTGACCAATAGTCCAGAAAAAGAGTAACAACAGCTGCCCTTTATCTAAAGGGCTAAGCGTGGTTTTCTGAAAGCTATACAATGCTTGAGGGGAAAATATGGAATATATTTTTGTGGATTAACCTTTTCACATACATATTTTGTTTTTCAATTTCCAAGCAAAAAAAAAAAAAAAAATATATATATATATATAGGCGTAGGAGTGGCTGTGTGGTAAGTAGCTTGCTTACCAACCACATGGTCCCGGGTTCAGACCCACTGCGTGGCATCTTGGGCAAGTGTCTTCTACTATAGCCTCGGGCCGACCAAAGCCTTGTGTGTGGATTTGGTAGACGGAAACTGAAAGAAGCCTGTCGTATATATGTATATATATATGTATGTGTGTATGTGTTTGTATGTCTGTGTTTGTCCCCCCCACCAACATCGCTTGACAACCGATACTGGTGTGTTTATGTCCCCGTAACATAGCGGTCCGGCAAAAGAGACCGATAGAATAAGTACTAGGCTTCCAAAGAATAAGTCCTGGGGTCAATTTGCATGAAACAAGTAAAAGAGTAAACAGTAAAAAGAGTATATATTTATTTTGAATTTGCATATAAGGAAGAATAAATGCACAAATTATTTTGGATCAGTTATTAATTATGAAATTACTGATAGGAATTCTAGTAACTGATAGTTGATGATTGAAAACGAGAATAATATCATGAACGAAGTATTTCGGGTTAAATAATATATTTTTGTTCAAATATATATTTACTTGACATCTCTGAACGAAAATATATAGATATAATATGTTAAAGTATATTTATAAACTTATCTTTTTAATTAATTTTCAAATTTAGAACCAACTCATTATATTTTGCTATCTACCCTTGTATTACTTGTTTAAGGTTATTACAGTTGTGCTTAAAACACAGAAATCCGAAATAAAACTGCAAAAAATGATTAAAAGTTATTGAGCGGGTAACCTATTCCGAAATTCTGCACCTTTTAAAATGTTTAGTGGTTTTCAAAATAATAGTATCTTTTAAAATTATAGGTATAACACTAATTGTTGTTTGAATTTCTGAACTGGATCCTTATCGTTAACATTAATGTTTTATTTGAACATAAAACGTTTCCCCCAACTCTGCTCTATACACACTCTATGTTATAGAGTAAAACATTCTGAGTGGAGTTTATATATATACATGTAGTGGATCTTGCAAGCATGAAGTGGATTCGATCCACCATAGCCAAA
>NC_069008.1:11877995-11879008 GCF_001194135.2 Octopus bimaculoides | reverse complement strand
TATCCTTCTGGATAGTTATAAAAACAAGAAACCCCAAGCAAAAACCAAGTGGTCACTTGTCGACAACGGAGCAAGGCGGCTCGTGACGACTCAATTAGTTAGGGAACAGGCTGCTATTATCATGATCACAAGGAATGCAGCTACTAAGACAATGGTCAGCGAGAGAAATGAAATCTACTGTCAGCAACTGGGAGACAATGTCCCACAACCCTACAACTTTCACTAGCTCTAATTCTGTTCTCTTACAACATCATTCTATCGCTATCTGTGGATTCGTATACGCCAAACTATGCAAAGAAAAATTCTACCACGTCTTTCTTTCACATGCTCTCGAATGTTATAACCTGCCCGTCGAGGTAAGGTATTTTTCAACGTAACGGTAAATAAATACTCAAAACTCCATGCATTGTTCATCTTTCGCATCCTGCAACATGCCGTTATAACAACAACTTTTTATTGTCACAACTGCTGACTCTGACATTTCATATTATTGTGTACCTAATGAATCTTACCCGTTACAGTATCTATAAAACTAGTTTTTAAATATTGAATGGCTTTTCCACCAGAATAAAATAGTAATCAAAAGCTACACAGATAAAGAATGGTTGTTGAAAATCCCTGCTCTATACTATAAAATGAGTGGAGGCGCAATGGCCCAGTGGTTAGGGCAGCAAACTCGCGGTCATAGGATCGCAGTTTCGATTCCCAGAGTTGTGAGTGTTTATTGAGCGAAAACACCTAAAGTTCCACAAGGCTCCGGGAGGGGATGGTGGCGATCCCTGCTGTACTCTTCCACCACAACTTTCTCTCACTCTTACTTCCTGTTTCTGTTGTGCTTGTAATTTAAAGGGTCAGCCTTGTCACACTGTGTTACGCTGAATCTCCCCGAGAACTACGTTAAGGGTACACGTGCCTGTGGAGTGCTCAGCCACTTGCACGTTAATTTCATGAGCTGGCTGTTCAACTGGAACCCTCGACGTCGTAAGCGACGGAGTGCCAACAACAACAATACT
>NC_069008.1:11872169-11877736 GCF_001194135.2 Octopus bimaculoides | reverse complement strand
GTGCCGAGTTGTATCTGGATATATATATATACTCTGTTCCATAGTGTGTTGTGTGGAGTCTATCCGTATATACCGTATACTACAACACCCTCGGTATAATGTTATCTGATGTACACACAGCAAAGACACGCGGATAATCATAGACCCACAGAAACAATATCACTGAACTGATCTAGTTACAGCTACAGTGCTGGAATGTACACCGATAAAGTTAAGAGGAGAACAGCAATATTGATGTTCCAACCCTTTGTAAAATACAATGAAACAAAACTTACCTTTGTTAGAGATGATGCTAACAACTGTATTTGTTAAAGTCTGTTCACTGTTCTCTGTGCTATCAACTGTTACCACTGAACAACCATCGAATGTCCACAAATATTTGAATTGTTCATTAAAGTCAATGTCTTCAGTTATCAGAGATGTCTCAACTGTTCGCGAAAGTCGATTGAGTCTACTTATATCGAGTCTAGTGTAAACAATTCTCAATTGAAGTTGAGCTACATTCGATTTCTATGTCATTGTTTACTGACTTACATCCTTGAACGCACTTCAGACACATCTGTATTGTCACTCGGACGTTTCCAATTGTTGTTGTTGCTGTCGTTATTGTTGGTGCCGGTGGTGGTGTCGACAGTGGTGGTAGCAGTAGTAGTAATGATGGCCGCTTTGTGGAGCCTTTGGTATGGTGATCGTAGTGATGTTGTATGATGGTGTTGTGATGATGTTGGTATTGGAGTTGGGGGTAGATTTGGTGGTGATGTTGGTGGTGATGTTGGTGGTGGTGGTGGAAATAGTATTGTTTGTGTTCATGTTATAGTTACAGTAGTTTTGATATTAATGTGAATGTTGCAATGATAGTATTGGTGGTATTGGTGGTTTGATGGTGGTAGTGATAGTGGTAGTGTTAATGGTTGTTTTGGTGATAGTGGTAGTAGTGGCGGGGGTGATGGTCGCTGGCTACAATGGTTTATGTTGCTATGGTGGTGGCGTGATTGTGGTGGTAGCGTGTTGGTAGTGACACGTGTGTTGGTGTTGTTGCTGTTGTTGTTGGAAGGAAGGAAGCTACAAAAATAGTGCTGTTAATAGTGGGGTTGGTGGTAGTTGTATTAACGTTGCAATTGTTGTTGCAGTGGTGGTGGTGGTGTTAATGTTGAGGTTGTAGTTGCGGTATATTTTTGCTGTATAAGTGGTGGTTAGTTGCGATGGTAGTGTGGTTGTGGCTCTAGTAATGATGGTGCAGATGTTATAGTTTATGCCACAGTTGAACAGTTTATGTACGACTGTATCTTTTATTTTTTTTTATGTTGTCTATTACTTGTTTTTTAGTGAGTGGACTGCAGCCATGCTGGAGCATTACCTTGAAAGAATTAGCTGGACATTTCGACACCAGGACATAACTATTTAAGTCTTATTTAAGTCTGCCGCTTATTCTGTCAGTCACATTTACTAAACCGATAGTGTACGGGAATGTAAACAGACCAACACCGGTTGCCTATTGGCGGGGAAGATGTAGGCGTACAAACACACATACATGCGCTGCCTCTCCCCTCAAACACAGACATACAAGGTGCTGCAGAAAGGTTGCCCCCATTTCAAAGGTTAATAAAAAAACAAACACAGGAAGATTCATGAGGATTCATGAACTAATACTTTCATAAACCTGATGATCGCGTAATGCATGAAAGTACTAGTATACTTATATTGTCCTAAATATTTCTTGCAGTATTTCCTGGCCAATAAATTTAGTAGAAGTAGTAGTAATAGTAGTAGTGGTGGTAGTGGTAGTGGTGGTGGTGGTGGTGGTGGTGGGGGTGGTGGTAGTAGTAGTAGTAGTAGTAGTAGTAGTAGTAGTAGTAGTAGTAGTAATAGAAAGACGATGTGAAATCAAGCATATTACGAATTATAAATCAGGAAAATTTCCGATAAACTCATTCATTGTGTGTGTATAAGTAAACATGTATGTTTATTTACACACAAATATACCACTAAAACCACCACCACCACCACCCATACATCTGCAAATATACATGTGTATACATGAAATGGGTTTGAAGAACAAAAGGACAGATGAAATATTAAATAAATCTTGAAATATCTTGTTTGAATATAAATGTAGTGGTCAACATTGGAATGGATTTCATCATAGGTCACCTGCACCAAGGTTGACCTGCGACAAAGCAACATCAACAGTAATAAGTTGAAGAACAGAGATCTGATATTATTATAAATAAACATCTATATTATAAAACTTTTATTTTTTTAAATTGAAAATATAAAAGAATGTGATATAAAGTTATATTGTAATAGGTGGGTATATTTAAATTTGAATGGAAGTACTAAGCAGAGTACATAAGTCCCAGGAGAGATTCAAATATATGGTCCCTTAAAAAAGATGGAGGTGATAGCAGTGGAATCCCGACAAAACCACCCTAGGACAATATACTTCTTGGACCCCACACCTTATGACAAAACCCCCTCGGACAAAGCCTCCTCGAAGAAAACCATCCAAGTTAAAGTACGAAAGTGGATAAAACCCCCTCGGTTATATGTTTGGCGGAGGTGAACAATAAGCATCCCACCTACTTTTTTAAAGTTTTTTTTTCAGATTCCGATGTTTTTTGTTAACGGAGATTCCGATTCTGACAAAAAAATCGGTATTTCAAAATTTAACTTTTCCTAACAATTTTTTTCTTCGCTTTTTTGCAAAAAGTATTTTTGGAATTCTACGTAGAAAAATACGGACATTACGATTCTGAAAGATGTTTTTTCTAAAATTTCAATTTAAAATAATAATAATAATAATAAAAAAAGAGTGGCTGTGCGGTAAGTAGCTTGTTTCTCGACCAGATGGTTCTGGGTTTAGTCTCACTGTGTGGCACCTTGGGCAAGTGTCTTCTGCTATAGCCTCGGGCCGACCAAAGCCTTGTGAGTGGACTTGGTAGACAGAAACTGAAAGAAGCCCGTCGTATATATCTATATATATATATAGAGATGAGAATGTGTCTGTCTGTCTGTTTGTCTGTGTGAATCCCTAAAACTCGAGAACTACCCAACCGATTTCATTCGAATTTTACACATGCCTTACTTACGGTCCGTGCAACGTCATGCCCCCCCCCAAAAAAAAATGTTCAACTTCTCACCTAATGCGAGCCCACAGTGATCTCTTATCTCTTACACTATTTCAGTATTACGTGTCAGATGTAAAACAATAATATCCCTCTATTGAAATGTGAGATACTTTCAGTTTAATACTTTCACTTTTATAGTGAAACTATTACCTCACATGTATATGCATACATACATATTCGTCATAAACTCTCTACCACTACTACTAATAACTGTTGGGAACCCTTTCAGACCTGCCTTACATTCGAACCGGAATCTCAAAAACATTGTCCCCTTACAGCTCATTCTCATTTCATTACCACGACAGGCAAATAAAACTTACTTCTCACGATGAGACAATGCAAGATGGTCACTGACATTAACCAGATGCTGCTTTCTCAAGTGAAATATATTGTCATCCACTTCAGCTCTAACCTTCCTGGCGCACCGAGAGGTCAAACGACCCCACACGACTATAGCACCACTGAACCGCAATCTCAAAAGCATTGTTCCCTTAGATCTCATTCTCATTTCATTCCCACCACAGAGAAATAGAACTTCCTTCTCACTACAGGACAATGGAAAATGGTAACAGATATTAACCACATGCTACCTTGTCAAGTGAAATATATTGTCATCCACGTCACCTCTAACCTTCCTAGCGTACGGAGACTTCAAACGACCCCACACCACTATAGCATCACTGATATCTTCATCCTTCTAACTGTCTGCTTTCTTATAAATACGACAGAATTTATTTCCAGGCAAACAACATTCGGAACGCAATTCTTAATCACTCTCTCCTTTCCTCTTACCATTTCTCTCGTCTTGTCTTTCACAACATTGCCCTATCAAAGCAATACTGATCAACTAAAGCACATTCATTCATTTTCCTGATTTCGATACGTAACCTTTTTTTGTTTGTAAATTGCATCAATATGAAAGATTTCACTGCTATTTCTAGTACGCGCTGCTACCACGCAACGGCTTCTCGCAAATACCTGTTCAGTGGTAGCATGACGTGTTACAAATACCAACCAAATCTGTTAATGATTACAAGTACACCTGCATATCAACTCCCAACACATTTCTTTCTTTCCCAACGGATTCGTATGTTTTCAATCACGGACATTCCAATTAAGCAAAAATAATACCTTTCATTTTTAATTCTCTATCCCTACTCTTAATTTTTACATTTTCACTTCTTTCAAAATAATTCCATACTCCTTCCTTAATGCGGGCGCCGAGCAATCTTTTACATTTCTTCAGTCAATTTCTTACATTAAGAATAGGGGAACAGGGTACTTGATACCGAGCGAAAACACTCCCACCTTTTTCAGTTTTCCTTATTGAAATGCGTGCCACTGCACGCATAAAAAATTTACGATACATTTTTTGCTTCTTCCTTAATGTGGATCTGCAGACTTACCAGCTTACCTATAACCATTCCTACTCTCACATGCAGCATCAACGGCATTAACGAGGACCACTAAACAAAGCTAAGCAATTCATCCAATTGCTTTTTCATTAACCCTTTCCCTATCCAATCTATATGACAGAGCAGCCATGCATTGACAAACAACACCCAAAATTCATGTCCACACAAACGACAACATTCCCAACACAATTCATTACCACTTTCTCCTTTGCTCTCACCATTTCTCTCGCCTTGCCTTTCACAACTGTTTCCATTTTCATTTTCATGTCATAACACTAACATCATCTTATTTTGCACATTCTCCGTAATATTTTGTCATATTACCACAGCAGTTGCAAGTTTGCAACTCATCTACACTTACATACTAACCCTTCAATTAATATTTCATACTTCACAGTGTATCTGACTGCATTTCATCATGCTTCTTTTAGATCATGCCCCGAAGAAAGACTTCTTCAATTGGACGCAAAACTGCGAAAGCTGCAACATCATCAGCAAGAAGGGCAAATGAATCGTCATTGGAAACTGACATTAGACGATCACAAAATGCTGAACGTACGGCCACTTCAAGAACACTCCAAACAGATCACCAGCGTACACTTCGAACTGCTGATGCTGCCTCAACTGCTGCTGCACGAGCTGCAGAGAAGAAAAACCAACGCACTACACGCATGGTTAGGAATGCTGCTAATTGTAAGGAACGACCGTGCGAACTAAAAAAGGAGATATGGTGACGAATGGAAGAAACAGAGGACTCCTTTTATTTAAACGTGTCACACGGTCGAACACACAATAATATATCAAAGACTAGCAGAAATACCCGGCGTTGCCCGGGTTAAAGAGAATAATGAAATCTAAAAACGCCGTCTAGACTACGCATCATCTTTATATATAGAGATGTATATACACACACACACCCAAACACACGTATATATGTGTATATCAATATAAATATATGAACGTCAATGAAGTTTCGTAAAAGAAGGTGATCATGTACATACTTTCTTGCTGTTGTGATTATAAC
>NC_069008.1:11862825-11866765 GCF_001194135.2 Octopus bimaculoides | reverse complement strand
ATAATGATCAGTCACGTGATGACAAGGTTGATGTTTTCCGCTACGTCCGCGTTTGTTTATAATTAAATGAGAAGAATGGCGATAGCAGTTTTGTATCTAATGGCGGTAGGTAGTTTTGTATGTAATGGCGATCGAGGTGTTAGAGACGATAGGTAGTTTCACTACACTGCTAACATGGCTACTGTGCGAGCTTCCCACACATTACAACAAACATATATTATGCTGCAGACTTCCATTCAACAAAGAGCTCATAAGCGAGGATTTTCAACGCCATGCAGCTCACGATGCTTATTAAAGGCTTTCCACTACAACCCTAATCTTCATTATGATTGCCACCCAGATATGAACATTGGAGATATGTCCACCACTTGCTCTTTCTGCAATGCTAATAAGTGGTCAAGAGAAACTCCTGTGCTGTGTTGCGCTAATGGAAAAGTTAACCCCACTCCACTGCAGGATCCACCACAGCTGTTAAAGTCACTCTACGCTGGCACAACTACAGAGTCGAAACATTTCCTCAATAACATCCGGAAGTACAATTGTGCATTCCAAATGACATCTTTCGGCGCTAATGTTGTTCAAGAAGGTGGGTTTATGCCAACTTTCAAAGTGCAGGGACAGGTTTACCATAGGATGGGATCGCTCGAACCTGCTGAAAATCAAGATACTCAATTCCTTCAACTGTACTTTGTAGGTAATTTACATGAACAAGCCACCCGACGAAACTCCATTTCCAATGGCACTAAATTTCAATTGATAATGCAAATACAAGAACTTCTACACCAGACAAACAGCTACGTACGCAGCTTCAAGTATACCTTGGAAACAGAAGCTTCTTCTAATTTCAATGTCATCATAGATGCTTAGAAAAGACCATCTACAGAACATGCAGGCCGTTACAATGCACCCACATGCAATGAAATAGCTGTACTTCTTCACGTGAATAGCACAATCCCAGAGACATTGTCCTTAGGCGACGTGACACCACCCTCCAACGAATTACAGAAACACACAGATCATACGATACACTTCTGTTTGTTAACGGTGAGGATGGCTACCACGTCGGTCTACCACAGCAACATCCCCAAAATCGTAATGAACATCTCAACTAGCCAGTATCCGATTTATGACACGAAACAACTCCTGTAATCACCTCCACCAGTCTCGAGAGCTGTTTCATCAATTTGCAGTTGATATATGCACAAAAATGGAATCAGAGAGATTGTGTTTCATCAGATCACATCAACAAAAATTGCCCTCTGACAGCTACATCCATCTCCGAGATGCCATCAACAAGGATGCTGCTCCAACAGGCATATGAAGACTTTGCATCTTGCCTTCCACATACACTGGAAGTCCCCGATATATGCATGAAAGAACACAGGATGCAATGACCTCTGTCCGCCATTACGGCAGGTCTGACCTGTTCATAACTTTCACATGCAATCCCAAGTGGAGGGAGATTCAGGCCGAACTCTTCTTCGGTCAAAAGCCTAAAGACAGGCATGACCTCCTCGCCCGAGTTTTCCATCTGAAGTTAATCACTCTCAAGGAGCTCATAAAAAAAAAGGGCAAGTCTTTGGACCCATACAATGTACACAATCGAATGGCAAAAGAAGGGGCCTTTCACATGCTCATATCCTGCTTTGGCTCTCAACGAAGATCAAATCCACTGACATCGACAAGATAATCTCTGCAGAGCTTCCTGATCCAGCTTTAAAAAGCAAACATGGTACATGTGGGCGTGGATTCAACATAAACTCACCGCGCTTGAAAGACAGCGTATGTTCAAAAAGTTTTCCACGGAGGGTCCTACAAGAAACTCAGATAGGTGCTGATGGGTATCCATCATACAGACGAAGAGAACCGGAAGACGGCGGTTTCACAGCAACTATCAGACAGCACGAGATTGCTCACTCCTATCAAAGACCTTCAATGCCCACATCAACGTTGAGTTTTGCAACTCCGTTAAGTCCATAATAAAGTACGTTTGCAAGTATGTGAACAAAGGTTCTGACGCTGCAATGTTTGGACTTCAACAAGAATACTATCAGGATGAGGTGACGCACTACCAGGTGGAACGGTATATAAGTAGCAACGAGGCTTTCTGGCGCAACTTTGGCTTCCCGCTTCACCAACGACACCCCGCCATTCAACAGCTTGCAGTGCACCTGGAAAACGGTCAAAGAGTGTACTTCACCGATGCTAATGCTTCTTTATTGGCTGAGGAGTCAAGGGATAGCACACTCACTGCATTCTTCAAGCTTTGTCAAATGGATCCATTCGCTCAAACCTTGCTGTATCCAGATTCCATCGTACTACACTTGGAAGCTGTCATTTTGTGCGAGACTGCACATTTTGTCGTCAACATCCTGAGAATAGCGCGTATTATCAATATTTGTAAACAGCAAGGCGTCGAGCTGGCAGAAACATTAGCACGCCGGGCGAAATGCTTAGCGGTATTTCGTCTGCCACTACGTTCTACGTTCAAATGCCGCCGAGGTCGACTTTGCCTTTCATCCTTTCGGGGTCGATAAATTAAGTACCAGTTGTGTACTGAGGTCGATCTAATCGATTTAATCCCTTTGTCTGTCCGTGTTTGTCTCCCCTATGTTTAGCCCCTTGTGGGCAATAAAGAAATAAGAAACGTTAGCACGTCGGGTGAAATGCTTAGCGGTATTTCGTCTGTCCTTACGTTCTGAGTTCAAATTCCTCCGCGGTCGACTTTGCCTTTCATCCTTTTGGGGTCGATAAATTAAGTACCAGTTGCATACTGGGGTTGATCTAATCGACTGGCCCCCTCCCCCAAAATTTCGGGCCTTGTGCCTACAGTAGAAAAGAATATTTTTAAACACGTGTTATGTCTCCGGTAATTTTCTTTCATGTAGATAAATGTTTATATTAATTTTAAAGAGCAAAAACAGTTTTAAATCTCCGAGTGAGATGTTGGCAATTAAACCTTAATTTGAAAGAGTTATCAGCACACTTTGCAACCACCTCAATGCTCAATGACAAAAAGAAATGAGTAAACAAGAATGCTGTTAACACGTGCTTCCTCGCAGACTTTTCAAAGAATGTTACTATGGCAACAGGCAAAAGAATTCTCATGTTTCCGCTAGTTGCTATCGGAACAGACATGATTGTGTTTGTGCCTTATGATTGGCTAAAATTACCAAAATTTTCAAACTTTAATAATTAATAACTCTTTATTTATAGTGAAAATTACTTTCACGTCATTAATTAGTCTATAAAAGTGTATAATTACACTGAATATGAAATCAATTCGAACAGAAAATTGACGCCGGCAGCTGCTGGCAAAACAAACAGAAAGGACCCCGAAAAACTTCTATTTTCCAAAATTCTGTTTTTTAAATATACAAAAATATTTTCAATCAGAAATAAATAAGTAGAATAAAATAACAACACAGGAGACTTTACTACCAAATGTACATATTTTCCGAATTCATACATAAAAAAGAGAAGACATTCGCTTCAAGTCAAAAATATTCATCATCATCATCATCATCACCACCGCCAAGACTGTGACTAGCAATAAAATCACCATTACTACTACCAACAGCAACAAACTCAACCTCATTTATCATCATCGTATTCACGATTAAAGCTGAATTGCAGAAGAAAATAAATGCCGACTTCGGAATCCCCCTTACCGAAAAGGTCGAAATCTGTAAAAAAAAAAAAAAAAAAAAAACTGGGTTGGATGCTTATTGTACACCGTCAAAAATATAACCGATGGGTCTTTGTCCACTTTCGAACTTGGGTGGGAGGGGGGTTCCGAGGGGGTGTTTTGTCCAAGTGGGGGTTTTGTCCTACACTCAAAAATTGTACCTAAGATTATCTTTAATAGACGAGATAAACGTTGGTTTCAAACTTTGGCACAGGGGCCAACAATATCGAGGGAGGGTTAAGTCAAATGCGG
>NC_069008.1:11858113-11862582 GCF_001194135.2 Octopus bimaculoides | reverse complement strand
CGGATCCCACAATTCTTATACGACTATCAATATCACATCCATCTCTTTTAAGGGGCCACATATTTGAATCTCCCCTAGGACGTATGGACTCTTCCTAGTACTTTCATTCAAATTTAAATATACCCACGTATTTCAATATAACTTTATATCACATTCTTTTATATTTTCAATTTTGTATTCTATAAATATATATTTATATCAATACCAGATCCATTCTGCTCTTCATCTTGTTACTGTTGATGTCGCTTTGTCGCAGGTCAACCTTAGTGCAGCTGACCTATGATGAAAGCCATTCCAAATGTGACCACTAGATTTGTAATCAAACAAGATGTATCAAGATTTCTTTGTTTAATATTTCACCTGTCTTCAAAGCCTATTCATGTATATACACGTATATCTGCATATGTATGGGCGGTGGTGGTGATGGGGGTAGTGGTAGTGGTGGTGGTGTGTGTGTGTAAATAAACATACATGTAAAACATTGAATCAGTCTATTGAAAATTTTCCTGATTTATAATTCGTAATACGACAACTTTAACACGAAATAACTTCGAAAATGAAGAATTTTCTTAAAAACGCCAAGAGTAAATGATGTTTTAAATGACACATTCTACTAGTATACGAGTTTTGAAAGTGTTATAAAAAATTATTTTCTAAATGTGCCGGCCAAAGATCCCAGTGAGGGTTTACATAATCACGGGTAAATAATCCTTCTACTTTAGGTGCAAGGCTTGAAATTTGGGGGAAGGGGGACAATAGATTACATCGACCCATGCGTAACTGGTACTTATTTTATAGACCCCGAAGGATGAAAAGAAATGTCGGTTTGGGTGGAATTTGAACTCAGAATATAACGAGGAACGGACTTTTACCCGGCGTGCTAACGATTCAGCCATTCCGCCGCATTTAATCGTATGTGAATAATTAAAACAGTAACATTTATGAAGGAAATTTTAAGAAAATTCCCCGATAAAGGGTGGTGGAGGATCGGTCACACAGGGTAACTCGGGAGCCCCCATAGATCCTCTTTCATCCAGCCAATGACACAACTAGTGGGCGATCCTACCCTCTCCTATAGGCAACAGCCAAATTACTCAGACCATCCTCTTCACATTTACACACCTTCTAACAAATGTATTGGGGTGATGGGAGCAGCACCTCTCTCTCAACTCTCTCATTCCTTTTCAAAGAAAACTTTGAAGTAGCTACCGGACAGAGCATCCGAAAGAAAGTTAGATGTGGTAGAATTTTTCTTTGTATTATTTTGTGTACACGTTCTCTTAGCAGTAAGCTACCGATAGCGATAGAATGATGTTGTAAGAGAACAGATACAGAGCTAGTGAAAGTTGTAGGGCTGTGGGACGTTGTCTCACGGTTGCTGACAGTAAACTTCATTTCTCTGTCTGATTATTGTCTTTAGTAGCTGCCTTGCTTGTGATTCTAGCAATCCGTTCCCTAACTGATTGAGTTGTCACGAGCCGACTCACTCAGTTGTCACCAAGTGACTACTGGTTTTTGCTTGGCGGGGTCTTGCTTTTATAACTATATCCAGAAGGATAGACATATCTTTGAGAACAATGAGATTCGTTGGTGGTACTGTGATATCTCTATTCTAGCTTTTGCTGAAGTGGAAGAGGTTAGCAGGATCAAGTGGTGAAGACATCATTTCGGGCTAGCTAAGACAATCTGGCAAATGTAAAACTGCTGTCACTGAAAAAACCATTGTTCCACGTGAGAAAAGTTCTGAACTGTTAATTTAAATTTGGCTATGGTGGATCGAATCCACTTCGTGCATGCAAGATGCACTACACACACACACACACACACACACACACATATATATATATATATATATATATATATATATATATATATATATATATATGTATGTATGTATATAGTATTCTTAACCCTGTATCATTTAAACTAACCATTATCTAGCCGAAATGTTCTGCCTGTTTTATGTTCATAACAGCCAGATCCAGCCTTTCACGGCTAACCTACAATATCATCTGCATCTTTTAAAGGGAAATCGTGATTTTCTTTAAAACACATCAACCAAAATCATACACAGAAACATCGTATTTATTATATTTACAGTGGATACAGACCATCAACAGCGAGAAAACTGCTTTAAACATTTAGCGTTGAGATTACTCCGTTAAATGTAATGATTATCTCTTTTACTTTTTTACTTGTTTCAGTCGTTTGACTGCGGCCATGCTGGAGCACCGCCTTTAGTCGAGCAAATCGACCCCACGACTTATTCTTTGTAAGCCTAGTACTTTTTCTATCGGTCTCATTTGTCGAACTGCTAGGTTACGTGGACGTAAACACACCAGCATAGGTTGTCAAGCGATGTTGGGAGGACAAACACAGACACAGACACACACACACACACACACACACACACACACATACATATATACGACGGGCTTCTTTCAGTTTCCGTCTACCAGATCCACTCACAAGGCTTTGGTCGGCCCGAGGCTATAGTAGAAGACACTTGACCAAGGTGCCACGCAGTGGGATTGAACCCAGAACCATGTGGTTGGTAAGAAAACTACTTACCACACAGCCACTCCTGCACCCATACTTACCACACAGCCACTAATGCGCCTATTGGCATTGTTTTGAAATAACAATGGAGGATGATGTGAAATCAAGCATAATAAAAATTATCGATCAGGAAAATTTTCGATAAACTGATTCAATGTTTTACATGCATATTTATTTACACACTCACACACCACCAGCACTACGACCACCACCGCCATACATATGCAAATATACGTATATTATCATGAATAGACTTTGAAGAACAAAAAGATAGGTGAAATATTCGTTTTTACTCTAGGCATAAGGCCTGAAATTTTGGGGGAAGGGCCAGTCGATTAGATCTACCCAGTACGCAACTGGTACTTAATTTATCGATCCTGAAAGAATGAAAGGCAAAGACGACCTCGTGGAATTTGAACTCAGAACGGAATGACAGGCGAAATACCGGTAAGCATTTCACCCGGCGTGCTAACCACTCTGCCAGCTCGCTGTCTTAAGGCAGGTGAAATATTAAACATATGCAAATATACGTGTATATACATAAATAGGCTTTGAAGACAGGTGAAATATTAAACAAAGAAATCTTGATACATCTTGTTTGACTACAAATCTAGTGGTCACATTTGGAATGGCTTTCATCATAGGTCAGCTGCACCAAGGTTGACCTGCGACAAAGCGACATCAACAGTAACAAGATGAAGAGCAGAATGGATCTGGTATTGATATAAATATATATTTATAGAATACAAAATTGAAAATATAAAAGAATGTGATATAAAGTTATATTGAAATACGTGGGTATATTTAAATTTGAATGAAAGTACTAGGAAGAGTCCATAAGTCCTAGGGGAGATTCAAATATGTGGCCCCTTAAAAGAGATGGATGTGATGTCGATAGTCGTATAAGAATTGTACATAAGATGACCTCTGATGGACCAGATAAATATTGGCTTCAAATTTTGGCACAGGGACAGCAATTTCGGAGATGGGATAAGTTCATTACATCGACCCCAGTGTTCAACTGGTACTTATTTTATCGACCCCGAGAGGATGAAAGGCGTTTGAATTCAGGGCGTAATGACGAACGAAACGACGCTAAGTATCTTGTCCAGCGTGCTAACGATTATGCTTGCTCGCCGCCTTACAGACGAGAAAAATCTTAGTGGCAACCCCTTGATATATGGTGTCTCCAATAGGCCAGACAAAGTGTAATGGGGTCTCCTTCATATATAGCATTTCCAATGGCCCAAATAAACAGTGATAAAGTTTCCCTCATACATAGTATCTCCAACAGACTCGATGGATGCTGATAGGGTTTCATTCATACACAGTGTAGTGGATCTTGCAAGCATGAAGTGGATTCGATACACCATAGCCAAATTTAAAATAACACTGCAACAGAACTTATCTCACGGTGGAACAAAGGTTTTTCTCTGACAGCAGTTTTACATTTTCCAGATGCCTTTAGCTAGGCCGAAATAATATATTCACCACTTGACCCTTTCTAACCTCTTCTACTCCACCAAAAGCTAGAATTAAGATAACAAGACCACCAACTAAATCTATTGTTCTCAATGATATGTCTATTCTTCTGGATAGTTATAAAAGCAAGAAACCCCAAGCAAACATCAATTATGACGACTCACATATATACGACGGGCTTCTTTCAGTCTCCCAGTATACACCTAGAGAGAGAAAGCGAGGGATTAGTGACATGTGTTTTAAAGAGAGGGGGAAGGAAGGGTGAAAGAGATAAAGAGAGAGAGAGAAAGCGAGAGATAAGTGACATGTGTTTTAAAGAGAGGGGGAAGGAAGGGTGAAAGAGATAAAGAGAGAAAGATAGATAGAGAGAGAGAGAGAGAGAGAGAGAAAGCGAGAGATAAGTGACATGTGTTTTAAAGAGAGGGTGA
>NC_069008.1:11857576-11858103 GCF_001194135.2 Octopus bimaculoides | reverse complement strand
ATAGAGAGAGAGAGAGAGAGAAAGAGAGAAAGCGAGAGATAAGTGACATGTGTTTTAAAGAGAGGGTGAAAGAGATAGAGAGAGAGAGAGCCAAGTGTACTTCTATTTTGTATGAACGCCAACAGCAACAACAACAACAACAACCCTGTGAGGAGGAAAGGCAATGTTTGTGCGTGTGTGCAGTTGAAATGTGACCGTAACAACAACAACAACAAACTTATTAAACGTTACAAACTGTCAGATGCAGACTGCACACACGCACACACAACGCTGCTGCTTTTGGTGATGATGATGATGATGATGTGATGGTAGTGGTGGAGGTGCTAATGATGATGGGGATGATGATGGGATGATGGTGGTGTTGACTGGAGGTGGTGGTGGTGGCGGTTGTCGTCTGCTGCTGCTGATGTTTCCGTTGTTGCTTTCGGTCGTCTGCTTTTCAATGGAGAATCAATGATACGAAAGTCACTGGTTTGGGACCAGACATACATTATACATACACACACACACACACACACACACACACA
>NC_069008.1:11857195-11857566 GCF_001194135.2 Octopus bimaculoides | reverse complement strand
TATATATATATATATATACGTGTGTATATATATATATATGTATATATATTGTATGTATATAAATTCAAATTACGATGAACGTAAACAAACAAACGAAGGTTGCTTTTAGAAGCTTTGAGATGTCTTAGAAAGTTAAAGAAGTGATTTTAAATTCTCAATCGCAGAATACTGCTAATAATAAAGCCTGAACAGGATAAACTACCCCTATTTTGAAGGAAAAAGGGTGGGCGGTTATACACACACAAACAGGCATATATACACACACACACATATACATATATACACATATATACACACTCACACAAACATGTATATTTAAACACACTAGCAGAAATACCCGGCGTTGCCTGGGTTAAAGAGAATAATGAAAT
>NC_069008.1:11855918-11857095 GCF_001194135.2 Octopus bimaculoides | reverse complement strand
TATATATATATATATATATATATATATATATATACACACACACAGCTTATATGTGTATAATGCTTGCTGATGAATTAGTGAGAGAAGGTAAGGCATTGCCCATAGCCTATTCAATGCCTCAAAACCTGTGAAATAGAGAATTTCATGAGAAGAATAGTAATGGTGGTATATTACTGGTACTTAATGTTTTTGAACCACTCGTGAGATGCTGTGTAATGTTACTCCAAACAGTATGTCATGGCGGGAGTGTCTTGGATTCTAGACTTGACGGATCAAGGCTGAGTGAGGACTAAACAATACGTCCCTGCCCCTGCAACAGGCATCATCACGACCATCATCATCATCATCATCAATACTGTAATCACCTTAGACATTCCTGCCCTGACCACCTCTATGATTTATTCAAATGCTTTGTTTGCATCCTTAATGGAATCTGTGGAATGCCCTGGTGAGGAAGGTGTGTCTTGTACTTTATTTATTGCCCCTGAAATAATGAAAGGTAAATTTGATTTGAGCAGGATTTGATCTCAAAACACAGAACTGAAACAATTCCTGCACAGATGCCAATTGGTTACCATGGTGACAACATCAACAATAGCACACACACATACACACACACACACCACCACCACCACCACCAGCATCAAGGTAACAATCCTTAATTGTAGTCACGCTCAGCTTTCTTAAAATAAATGGAAACACCTGAAAATAAATGGAAACACCTGGAGTAAACTGATCTTATCGAATGATACGATGACACCTGACAAGTAAACAATCCCCTGGGGTAAACAATATTGTCAACTGATGCCACCTCACTCGAGAGGTCAGTCACGTTGTCCATTGATGTTATTCAAGATAATAATGGCTTACACACTCTGCTCTCATATTCGGTTCTGCAACAATGAATTTCTAACCTGTTTCTTTATTTTGGGTTTGTTGCAAATATTTCAAGAAATTTTATCCTGGTTTGAAATGTCAGACTGAACCTTGTATAAGTAAATTTAAAGCTGGTGGTGGTGGTGTGTGTGTGCTTACACTTACACACATACACACACACATATATATATAAACATGCCATCCATAAACATATATATATAAACATGCCATCCATAAACATATATATATACATACATACACACATAGATATATATTATATATATATATATATATATATATA
>NC_069008.1:11853735-11854960 GCF_001194135.2 Octopus bimaculoides | reverse complement strand
ATATGTATATTGTCTTCATCTTATTCATTTAGAATATATTTTGATCATCATTCTGTTTGAGATTATTTACATTATTTACATTTGACGGATATTCGTCCTCATCTTGTTTGTTGTTAACACAACGTTTCGGCTGATATACCCTCCAGCCTTCGTCAGGTGTCTTGGGGAAATTTCGAACCTGGGTTCTCATTCCTAACGATGTTACTATTATTATATTATTATTATTATTACTATTATTAATCAGGTCGCTGCCGTGAATCGAACTCGGAACCTTGGGGTTAGTAGCCCGCGCTCTTAACCACTACGCCATATGCCCGTTAACAACAAACAAGATGAGGACAAATATCCGTCAAATGTAAATAATGTTAATAATTCCTCATCTCTTAAATATAGAACTGTATTCTGTTTGAGGTCGTGAGGAAATCGTCTTGTTTTGGTCATTTTTTAAATGTTAGGAATCTTACAGATGTCATCATTCTGGATTTTGTGCTAGAATTAAAGCATTTCCTTCATTCTCCAATAACCCCCAGTTCAGTCATATTTCACTCTTAACTGGTTGGTAAATATGCCGTTGCTCAAATAACACAAGGGGCAAGTTTATCCTGGGTAAGGGATTTGCAAACCCCTTTACAATCGTTGATAGACATTTGCATTCTCTTCTGTTTTTCTAGCCATTTTGCTGACCATAAGCCTGTTGATTTCTACAACAGAACATGTTTCTTTTTGCTTCATTATAATATATATGCATGTATGTGTGCATGCATGAATGCATACATGTACGTATGTATGTATGCATGTATGTACTATGCACGAATGCATGTACATACGTATGTGTCTAAATGCATGCAAGTATGTATCCAGATATTTGTATATGTGATGTTTATGCTGAGATGTTTGAAAAGAATCCATCCTCGCTGCTTTCTTGCTTTGTTTGCTTCCTTCCTGCTTTTCCTTCTCCCTCACTTCCACTTCCTGCCCTACTCCCTCTGTTTTTCTTGTAGATCTTCGTCTTCCTTCTAAATTCCTCATCACCCACAGAGCCATGAATTTCAGCTCCGTCGAACACACCCGCTTTTTATCTTCCCCAAAGACAAAGCAGGAACAGCTGAAATGATTTGTTGTAAATATTTACCATCAATATTTCAGACATTTTTTTAAAGACTTGATTGTATGCCAGCAGTTGTTTTACACACACACACACACACAGATATATATTTATTTATAT
>NC_069008.1:11847932-11853725 GCF_001194135.2 Octopus bimaculoides | reverse complement strand
TATATGCGTGTATATAGTTATATACATATATTTATTTATATACATATATATATATGTGTATATAGTTATATACATGTATATATTTATATACGTATATTATAGCGGTACTCCTGCATGACCGGAGCAACATAGCTGATAAGAATAACAGAATAAAAGAATATGAGTGTATACCAGCAATTGTTAAATATATTCAGTTGATAATTTCTAGGTCTCTGCATCATTTCTCCTCCAGATTTTGTATATTTCCCAAAACCTTACAATTAATTTTATTGCCCAATTGATTAGCAACGAATTATAATTAGAGTAGCCTCCCTTGATACCTAAACTCTCGATTCATAAATTTTTTTTTTTTTGGTATTGTGCAGAAAGATTAGTTGTGCGCGTACATACATACAGTTCTTTTCTAAAGATTCCTTGCCAACAGAGAAACTATCGCTTTCTAACAAAGTCTCAAGTTTCCTTCATTGATATTTCAACATCAACAACAGAGTATTTTTGTCTGTATGTATGTACGTCTATAGGTACGTATGTATGCATGCATATGTGTATGTATGTATGATAAACCTATGCAGAGTTTTATAAATTTTTACAGTTCCAGTGATGGATTGGATCAACTTCGAATCAACTTTCTCTTTTCTGCTTTTGAGAAGCGTAATTTCTCAACGTTGCGATTTAGGCAGTGTTTCATATCCCAGTGTTCCAATAATTAGAGGTATAAACTTGAACTTGTAATATGGAGAGAGTAACTGCAGATTTCTCACTATGGCTTCCACCATACTGTGGGTTTTTATATCTTTGTCCTCGGGGGTTATCCTTTCAAAGAATCTCGTTATACACTGTCCTAGCTACCACATCGTGTAGTACCGGACAACTGCTTATGATGTGAGTGATATCTTCGGTATTAACCCCACAAAGTCTGCATCGATTGTCACATTTTGCTACTTTTCCTGCATTTCTGTCAGTTTTGTGTATCAGGTATGTGGTTGATATTTTCTATATGTGGTCGTTCTTCACATTAGAAAGAAAACACAAATGACCTCAAATACACTCTTTCTTTCATATAAAAATGAAGGGTAGTTAACAAGCCTGTATAAAAGAAATTTTGATGTATACGGACACAAATCGAAGGACATTTCAAAACCATATTTAAAAACACGCTGTTCGCTAGGTCTTCTGGCTTCATGCTAGAAATAGAAACCAATTACTCCAAACTTGGAATTGTTTTCATAGAAAGAGGAAGAGCACTTAGGAGAAGCATCAGCAGAAATATTGTCCCAGATGTGGTCCAGCATGAAGCTAAAAATAACTGCCAAAAGCAGAAATTTACTTTGTTTTCCTTATAAAAATAGAAGGACACGTTAAGTATCATCCATAAAAATACTGTCCTAAAGAGCTCTCACATCATGCTAGATATAACAGCCAAGTGTGCTAAAAATCAAATTGGTTTACACATAGGATTAAAGGATACTTTAAGAAGGATTTGCGAAACACTGTCCTACATGCGGTGTCACACTGTGCCAGAAACCCCAGCTAAATTTGTTTTACTGCAAACCTTCACAATCTACGAAGTAAAACAGATTTTAATTGAGACAATAGAAAATAATACAGTTTGTGTTGTGTCTAGGGAGAAAGTGATACATTTTAGAGGGGAAAATGGGATGTAATAAGAGTTACTAGCCTTGCTCTGTTGCAATCCCTGTCTCTTTCTATCATTATATATTCCATATCTCTTGCATATTCTCTCACTTCTCCCTCTCCCTCCTCTATTAAACACAAAACAATCTCCCTCCCTCTCTCTCTCTCATACACACATTCTCACCCCATTATATAATCCACATATCTCCGCCGGTCTTCTTTATTACATCACACTTTCCCCTCTTTAAGTAAATATGTCGTTCGACTTCTCTCCCTGTAGTTCCCCCTCTTTCCCTCCTTCCCTCCCTCTATCTATCTATCTATCTACCAAACAATCTTAGAGAGAGTAATAGGTGCCCTGCTATCAAGCTAAAATTAGAAACCAAATACTTCCAACACGGCAATGTTTTCATTGACGAATGAAGGACCCTTTGGGAAGCATCTGCAGAAATATTGTCTCAGGCGTGGTTTCCTATGAGACTAGAAATAACAGCTTAAAGATAAAGGATCTTTCTGGTTAGGGTTATGAGTGAGGTTATGGCAAAAATAATCATAACTCTAACCGTAACCCTAAAACTAACCCGAACTCTAAAACCCGAACCCTCACCCTAAAACCCAAAAGCTAAAAACCAGTACAAACGCACGAACGATGTCATAAGTAACAGTAAGACGGATAGTTGTTGTTGACAAACAACGGCACTAATTTTATTCAAGGGAAAAGATCCCATGGCACCGTTAGAAAATGTTGTTTACATTCCACGGCAGTAATGGTTTTCACCTCAATAGACGTCAGTGATTGGTTCAAATTACCGAAATACGACAATTTTTTACATGAAATAACTTCGAATACAAATTTTTTTTATCTGTTCTATAACACAAAATATACAAGTATACGAAGTTTTAAGTGTTTCGGTACCAAAAACACTACATAAAACATAAATGAAAAGTGGTTCCCGTCAATTCAGAAAGATCCGAAATGATATTATTATTATTATTATTATTATTATTACTTACTTACTTACTTATTTATTTAACATAGGATGGATATATTTGAAGAAGCAAATTTATAAGTTAAAATACGTTAGGGACTTTTAATTTAAGTCACCGGTGTTGTTCAAACGCGGGAAAATTGTCAACGTCACCGCCTACTTTGTACGCTTAATTCGTTGAGCTAATTTGTGTAGTAATTATCTGATATTAATGCGAAGTTTGATTTACATGTTTCATGATCTGTGTTCTATCATCTTCATGATTAAATATTTTATTTTATCACAAACTACATTACATCGTATATTGATTGTCCCCTATTTTACAGGACGGGTTTTAATAATCGAGAAATTCTGAACATTATTGACTTTTTTCAGCTGAATTTCAAATTGAAAAGATTTTTTATTTGAATTACTATCGCAACACACATTGTTGCTCTTTTCCTCTAATCGTGGGAAACAAACTCCATTTATTGGGACCACACCTATATGAGAATACGTACACACTCACATACATACGTATATTGAGTTTCTATTATAAACACTCATATTCTTTCTCCGACACCGCTCTTACGCCGTAATGTGTTTTGCTTCTTTGTTGTGATTATTATTGCATTACAATATCTCTTAAGATCGCTCCGATTTCACCAGGACATCCTTTTATAGACTGCTTATCCTTTAGACTGAGATAGCATCTTTTAATCATTTCTGGATTTCTTTTTTTTTTACATATATGTCGTTATTTCTACGGCAGTATGTGAAACACTTAGATAGGACCCGGTCAGCCACAAGCACTCTAATGGTGCGTTGAAAATGTATCTACATGGCAAATTCTTTTATACATGTAAACAAAGTTTCATGTTATCCAAAACAAGAGACTGAACCATAATGGATTATACTCAGACATTTCTCAACTTTAAAGATTTATTCAGGAATCAGTATGGAGGATGTTAATCACTTGGACACTTCAAGCACAACTGTTTTTACCAATATAGATACAGTTACAGAAACCGACAGATGTGATAAACTTGTAAACAACAATGTTCCTGAACATCACTCTGAGATTTGTAAGAAGACATTCTCTTTAGAGCATGAAGTCTTCACACACAATAAGAAGAAAGTCTATAATTGTGAAGTATGTGAGAAATCTTTTGCTTCAAACAGTAATTTAACAAAACACAAGAGACTACATACTGGAGAAAGACTATTTCACTGTGAAATGTGTGGGAAAATATTTACTGACAATTCTCATCTTGTTGTTCACAAAAGAACACACACTGGAGAAAAACCATACGACTGTGAAATATGTGGGAAATCGTTCTCTGAGAAGTCTAGTCTTGTAATTCACATACGTAGTCACACTGGAGAAAAACCATATCAGTGTGAAATATGTGGTCAGTATTTGGTCACTAAAAGTGAGTTAACAAAGCACAAAAGAAAACACACTGGAGAAAAGCCTTTCAATTGCGAAATATGTAAGAAATCATTTATCACTAAAAGTCAATTGAATAGTCACAAAAAAATCCACACTGGAGAAAAAGCTTATCACTGTGAAACATGCAGGAAATCATTCTCTGAGAAGTCTGGTCTTGTAATTCACAAAAGAATACATACAGGAGAAAAACCTTTTGATTGTGAAATTTGTGGGAAAGCATTTATCACTAAAGGCCAGTTGAATAGTCACAAAAGCATACACACTGGAGAAAAACCGTTTCACTGTGAAGTGTGTTGGAAATCGTTTTCTGGTAAGTCTAATCTTATAGTTCACAAAAGAATCCACACTGGGGTAAGACCCCACCACTGTGAAATATGTGGAAAATCATTCTCTGACAAGTCTAGTCTAGTAGTTCACATACGTAGTCACACTGGAGAGAAGCCGTTTCGTTGTGAAATTTGTGGGAAATATTTTGTCCAGACGAGTGATTTAGCAAAGCATAAAAGAAGACACACTGGAGAAAAACGTTTTCACTGTGAAATTTGTGGGAAAGCTATTTCTAGTAATTCTAATCTTATAATTCACAAAAGGAAACATACTGGAGAAAAACCTTTCTATTGTGAAATGTGTGAGGAAACATTTATCTCTAAAGTTCAATTAAATAGTCACAAAAGAACTCACACTGGAGAAAAACCTTTCTGCTGTGAAATTTGTGGAAAATCATTTTCTGAGAAGTCTGGTCTTGTAGTTCACAGGAGGATACACACTGGAGAAAAACCATTTCAGTGTAAAATATGTGGAAAATCATTCTCTGACAAGTCTAGTCTTATAGTTCACGAAAGAATCCACACTGGCGAAAAACCATATCATTGTGAAATATGTGGGAAATCTTTCTCTGAGAAGTCTAGTCTAGTAGTCCATAAAAGAATACACACAGGAGAGAAACCTTTTGATTGTGAAATTTGTGGGAAACCATTTGCTGAGAAGTCTGGTCTTGTAGTTCACAAGAGAATACATACAGGAGAGAAACCCTTCCCCTGTGAAATGTGTGGTAAATCATTCTCTGAGAAGTCTACTCTTGTAGTTCACATACGTAGTCACACTGGAGAAAAACCATATCAGTGTGAAATATGTGGGAAATATTTTGTCCAGAACAGTGATTTAACAAAGCACAGAAGAAGGCACACTGGAGAAAAACCATTTCATTGTGAAATTTGTGGAAAAAGTTTTGTCACTAATGGGGATCTGACAACACACAGGCGTAGTCACACTGGAGAAAAACCCTTCCCTTGTGAAATATGTGGGAAATCGTTTTCTAATAATTCTAATCTTCTTGTTCATAAAAGAAAACATACTGGAGAAAACACCCTTTCACTGTGAAATCTGTGGGAAATATTTTGTCCAGAATGGTGATTTAAACAAACATAAAAGAATCCACACTGGAGAAAAGCCTTTTCATTGTGAAATCTGTGGTAAATCATTTACTCAGAATTCTTGTCTTATTATCCACAATTGTAGTCACACTGGAGAAAAACCATATTACTGTGAAATATGTGGAAAATCATTCACCACTAATGGTGATTTGACAACACACGAGAGAAACCATTCCAGTGTGAAATATGTGAGGAATCATTTGTTTATAGAAGATATTTAACAGAACACAAAAGAATACACACGGGAGAAAAAACGTATAATTGTGAAATATGTGGGATTTCATTTATTAAAAATAGGCTGTTA
>NC_069008.1:11821962-11847788 GCF_001194135.2 Octopus bimaculoides | reverse complement strand
CAAATGTGCTTTTGTTTGAGTAAAACCCCTTCACTAAAATGTTTGGAAAATTCTTATTTGAGAATTATTACCTTGTAGTAAACAAATTAAAATATACACAGGACAAAACACAATATCAATGTTATATATAGCTTTATGAAGTGGTGGTCCCGTGGCTATTTAAAATGAGGTAAGTCTTCGCTTGTAATCCACAGCTGAATACAAACTGAAGAAAGAAAAATTATTGTGAAATATATAGGAAAATCATTCTCTGAGTTGTGGTCTTGTAATTCACAAACATTCACTGGAAAAAGATCTATTCATTGTTATTTGTCATTCAAATTTCTTCTAGGAACACAATCTCATTAATTGTAACTGGGATTACACTGGGATAAAACCTTGTAGATAATGGTTTTCTTAGAAAATAGTTCTCATTCAAAAGTCACTTTTTAGTAGAAGTAATAATAGTAGTGGGTCTTAAACATTACATAGGAAGTTCTTTTTTTTTTCATTACATTATATAACACACAAAGTCACATAAAAAATCTTGCAAACCAAATCCAAAAACGAAATAAAATTATATTTATAGTATTCTGTTAAGTAAATATGTCCTATCAATGTCTGTCTGTGATGTCATTGTTTCGCTAATACTAGGTGCCATATGCATTTTGCATATGATCAGGTGATGACCAGTTTAAAGTGGAGGGACAGTTATAACTTGCATAATGTTGGTGAACTATGATACTCAGTTATAAGACATCTGAAGTTTAGAATCTTAATTCACATAAGCTCACAGCAGGAAATATATTGTTGTAATGGCAAATACAGTTTGATTCAAAACTATCTATAGATGATACAAACCCTGAACCACAAAGCCTAAATTCCTTGCATTATGTGGCACCAAAGCAATCATCAAACTGATGTCCTATATCCTGCAACAATTGAAGATTGTTCATGTGAAGATTTAAAGTGTGTTTTTGAGAAAATAACCAAAGGTAAAGGTTTTTGTTTTGTCTCTGATAGAAATTTGTGAATCTAGAGCAAAAACAGGAACCGCCACTTAATTTCCTGCTAAGGCCCAACATACCAGTGCTTCTTTATATAAATTCTCTACAATCAAAGATGATCCAGAAAGAGAGTTTATAAAATTGGTTTTTATTAATGGAATTAATTATGTTCAGACAAAAATATTCTTGGTTGTCTAAGAACTTTGCCTAAAGCATCCATCTCGGGCCTGGTTAGCTTTGTTGTAATGGTGCAGTGAAAGCATGCATTTATTCTTGGTTCACTGATACAGCCAAGTTCTAATACACCACTGTCATCAAGTAAAGTTGATCAAATAACAAATGAGTGAATTATTGTAGCAATGATAAGATCATCACATCTTTCTAGATTCTCTCCTACATTAGAGAAGAAATGCTTCTGTTGTGGTACATTGGGTTGCTTCAACTTATTCTGCAGCTCAAAGCCACTGAATTCATGCTGACGCCCATAAAGTTTGATTAAAGTATGTCTCATATCAGTTTCATACAGTGTTCTTTACATATGTATAAGATTATGACAATGGATTAAATTTGCTGATGCTCAGATAGTTGAAAGCATGAAAAATCGTTTTAATATTTTGTATCTTTTATGTTCACTTAAAAGAATCATGTTGCTAGAAAAGATTGGTGGAGACCAACTCTTTTAAGAACAACTATTTACAAGACATTCTTCTGAATTGATTGTAGAGAATAAATTTATCTTTAACCGAAACAGGTTATTTATTTTTCTAGTCTTATTCTGCAAAAAGTCTTTCCACCATTCATAACATATGCATACGGATGTACAACAATCACTGAAGAAAGCAAGACTGTGTTTAGTGACTTAAACTCGGTAAAGAAACTAAAGAATTTGTTAGATCATATGACTTTGCTAAAAGTCAAATTTAAAGGTATATTCTTTGTGCAGCTAAGTGACCTGAATAACAGTTGAGATTTAAAACTGCATAGAAACTAGGGACTAGGGGCAAGTGACTCAACCAATGCTTGAACTGAAATTTTTGTATGTTTTAGTAGAAGCCAAAAAATGTAGGAAAATATCTATTTTCCATCTCTTCAAGACTTGGTGTTCCACTGTCAGTGACATCAGGCATTGGACCAGAATTTATTTCTTCTCTGGATTGGTTAAACTGTTATTTGCAGGAAAATTCTAAGTACTGCCTTCAGTCCAAATCTCAGTCTATATCAGTTATTGTGCCTCAAAGTGTAACTTTCTAGATGCAATCACAGGGTCATTCATGACAAGGGGAGCTTTATCTTTACATTCAAATTAGCAACATCCAGCATCTCACTCTTATTCTACAATGGCATACTAAAAATAAAACAATCACGCCACCAAAATATTGAAACTACAAGATAATGCATGATTAATTCACAACAATGTGAATAGATATATATTGTATTTGACAGTAATCTGAATGCTAAAGGGTTAAATAAAATAAATGAAGAACAGTAGGGACAGTAAACCACTGCAGCTGCAAGGCTTAGACACACAGCAGAAGGGTTAAAGCTGCTCTACATGGTTGTGAAAACTTGGCTGTGAATGCAAGGGACAAAAACTTATTGCATGATTGTTATAAAGTGTCGTAGCTTTATGTGAATATCCAGCATAAAGAGACAAGCAGACCCGTTTGTTACAGGATCTCTTTCTGAATATCTTTCCAACCAGCTTTATGAAAGTTCATGCTGGAAAGAGTTGGGTGCTTTGAGTAACATGCATGTCTACAGTTTTCTGAAGACCATACATTCTTAATTCTATTAAGTCATGGTCCAAGAAAATCATCGGTGTTGCCTTAATATTATGGATGAGGGTCAAAGTAGGAATGTAGTAGACGGTGTCTACTGGGTTAAAACTTATAACTTTTTTTCTTGATGTGTTTTGGGATCGGAGATGGCTGCTGTTTCTTCTCGAACTGTCTCTTTGGTTTAGCATGTATCTTAGGGATAGTGTAGAGAGGAGGAGCCCTGAAAATATAAGTAATGAGCCAGCTTATAATATATATTAGGTAAGGATGGTACAGACAGTGACACATTGAACAATGATAAATTTGCTGGAAACGATGGCAAAGACAGCGATACATTTAACAAAGACAAATTCACAGGTGATGATAACACATTTAACAACAATTTAACAGAAAATGGAGGTGAATGAAGTAGGGGAATAACATGTGTAAAAGATGAAGGCAATACAGAGAATAAACGGAGGTGAATGCATTATTTCAGACACAGAAACACAAAATATAAAACTTACAGAAACAATCCCTAAAATACACTCAACATAGAAAGAAAAAATTAAACAGTAGGCTGATAAAGGTAATTAAAAATCAAACATATATAGGGATCAGTTTAAATCAATGAATTAATATGCATAATTAAATAAGGTGGTAGAATCATTAGCACTCTGGATAAAATGCTTAGCGACATTTCGTCTGTCTTTGCGTTCTGAGTTCAAGTGCTGCCGAAGTCGAATTTGTGTTTCATCCTCTCAGGGTCGATAAAATAAGTATCAGTTGAGTACTGAGGTCGATGTAATTGACTTAACTCCTCCCCGAAATTGCTAGCCTCGTACCAAAATTTGAAAACAATATGCATAATCAAAGGAAACACACTTAACTATAAGGAGAGAAAGAGAGTGAGAAGGGAAAAGGTGAGGGAGTAGAGAAAAGGAAGGCAAAAGAAAACAATATTAATAGACTGATAACGTTATTGATAAACTGAACATGGCTGTACGGTTAGAAGCTTGCTTCCCAACCACATGGTTCCGAGTGGTGCTCCAGCATGGCTGCAGTCAAATGACTGAAACTAGTAAAAGAATATGTCTATGATACATAGACATATGATAAATAGAAAACTACTTTAAAATACAAATCTAGAACCGAAAAATAACATAAGCAGGAGTCAAGTAAGAAAGAAAATCTGTTAGTTTAAAATAAAATGGATTGATTTGATTTGGGAGATCAATAATCGATTGCTCGATCAATCCAAAAGATACAAACGGAGAAGTGTAGGAACTGAAAAAGAAAACAAAAAAATTAATAAAAAGGACGGAAAGAGTAGAAAAAAACTAAGGTATTAACCCTTTGAACCCTAAATACCCACAGGAATTGAATGCACCATCCTAAGCTCCCAGGGAGTTTCACTGAAAATTGTTTGATTTTAGAATATATGCTGAAAGACATGCTTGTTTCACAACCCAAGAGTACAAAATGGTGAAAATGAAGACAGGTGGAGTGGCGATGCACCGTCATTTCAGGTTCTAAGGGTTAAGGTTAAATGATCTATACAAGATCGATAAATTGGGGAAAAGTTCAGCTAGCAGAATGATATCGCAACACAAATCTCGAAAGTAGCAGAAAGAAGTAGGAAAGTTTTACTGTGATGTCATAATCACCTATGATGTAATAACATATATACTTTATATTTACATCACACATACACACACACACATTACATACACATATGTATATACATATGTATAATATATATCTGTACGCATATATATATATATGTGTGTGTGTATTATTTGAATAACCGTTGTTAATTTTGTTCATGAAGGAGAACGACCATTTTGATTTTCAGGGAATTTTGAAGATCTTTTCCGTTGCTTTCAGTTTTTGAAATTTTGAGTTAAAGGGAAAGTTTTCAAATTTAGTAAATAGATGGGATCTTTCTAAATTGTAGTAATGATGTATGATAACACAAATTAAAATTTGTGTGAAGAAATAAAAAAGTGGAAGAACATTAGAGCGGTGGACACTCGCAAGTTCGACAATGTGCAAGGGTGGCATTGCTGCCTGTTGTTGGACGAGAACCAAAGGGAGAAAATTTTAAAAATTCAAAAAAGGATTTACAATATGGCAAGTCGATCTGGACATTCAAAATTTGCCAGGGCATATAAACTACATGTTTCTCCTGAAGGAGTACAGAGTGAATATTTTAGAAGGCACCGGGTTCAAAAAGAAAAATATGAACAGAGGTAAAAATTAAAGCAACTCAGAGATGGGGCTGAGGAAACTTCATTTCATTTCTCATCTTCATCTTATCATTCATTATAACATACGCTTTTCTTTATTTGTTATGTGTCCCCACATGTCTTTGTGTTGTCCCCTCTGTGTTGGGCCATTGTGGGCAACAAAGAAACAGAAAAGAAATAAGAGCTACACTAGGAACAGAATGACAAATCAAAGACTTTCGTCACTTGCTTTAATATCGCAAAGACTTACCAAAATGGAGCAAGACCCTACTTTCAATTTCTACGAAATGACTGATATCTTTGCTACAAAGAAAGAGAGAAGAATGGATTTCCTGTACAAATAGGTTAATATAATTGTAGTAAAACTACCTCTCTCACGGTTATATATTACAAATGCGAGTGTAGCAGAGAACAATTCTTTCCCGCCTGCTGTGTCATCACCTGACTGACTTTTATTGGAGCGGCAATTGTCTCCAGTCTGTTCGCGCCAGGACACAAACCGACCAACCGTAGCCTCTAATAAGGTCACATGAGAGAGTGTTTTACTGATGCTCTCTGTAGCCTATCTGCACCTATAAATAGCCTAAATTATCCGCGCCAAATTTGTCGCGGCTCAGATCCTCACAGATCTGGTCGTTGACCACACGCGTAACACAGCACCAACCAACCAGTTCCAGCGACATCACCAGCATTGTTCAACTACGTACTACCCAACGTCGCCAGCGTCAACATGCTTTCTCCAAGTACACAAGCAACCGCAGTTTCTCTTCTTAACCCTGTTTGTGTGAATCGCCTCACCACAAAATTAACAGCCAGAACCCAGCCTGCGAAGAACATCTGTATCAAGAATCCGGCCCGGCATTGAAGCCTCAACATCACGACAAGTGACTTAGCTCTGCCTTAACCATAACCTCTTATATACAGACCTACAAATCTACTGTGTACCTTAACAGAAATGGTATCTTATTATCCTGTGTTACAGACTCTTTCTATGCTTTGTATCTCTTGCATTCACATACATATATTTGTATACACACTCTTTTGTTTACATGACGGCCTGTCTTATATTGTGTTTTATTATGTCGCATTCACACACACACAGACATACAGTTTAATGCTCCAATAAATCTTACTGTTATACATCTTTATTGGTTGAGTCAATATCGTTTTCCTTACTGGAATACCTTTGCATTCCACATGCGAATTCTCTATGTTATAGTATTATAACATATATCATTATATTTTGTGTCGACTGTGTGACGCGTTAAAAAAGGAGCCTGTTTTCCATTCGTCACCATTTCTCCTTTGGTTCGCACGGTCGTTCTTACATAATTAAGAAGTAGACTTTTTAACTATCTGGCGCTCCTTTTTATACTTTTATATACTGACAAATCTTTTGATGATATTTTACAACATAAAGAACACCAACTGCCTAGCCTGAGTAATTACTGACAGTAATGCTTCTAGAGTGGACTGGAGGGGAAGCAAGTAATATAATAGTAAGAGGAAGTGGTACAGAAGTGAATCGGAGTAACGAATAATAGGGGCTTTACATTGGATTTATCTCCCCTGTTCCTTTTTCTTTTTGTCGGGAAGGTTCTTTTTTGCTTATTCGACACTTTCATAGCTTGCCTTTAGAAGACCAGATTCATTTCATTCTGCATTTTCTAAAAGTTTCCTGAGTTCAGAAACTTCAATCAACAGCTCTAATGAGATTTCATAACCATACAAACATACCAGCGTCTATGACCTCCCCACCCCGGTGGAGATTAGGACCCCATTTAAAGGCCACTAGTATGGTAGAGTAGATACTTAGTTTAAGTTTGCTAATTTAAGGGGGTGGGGCAAAAGTGATAGACAACGTTTTGGTGTAGTGGTTAACATAACAATACTGTTTAGAACAGATGCAGCATTCGAATCTCGCAGGCGATGTTACAATTATATTTTTCATCTTCTTCACGCACACATACTCATACACAAACTTTAGTACGTGTCAGCACAAGCCATGGTCAGATGTTTTACGGGAGTAGACTGAAAAGTTCATAGGCTTAGTATGCCACAGCTGTGAAATTTTGCATGCATTCATTTCAAACCTTATTAATAACTGCATTGTTCCTTTCCAGACATACTTACATCTGACTGTTCAAAGAAGACTTCAAAAGTAACTAGTAGCGACTTCACTTGAAAATAGACAGCCCCTAAGAATATTCATGCTGACTTGGTTGCTACATTAGGGGATAATGCTCCAGCTTTATCGACAGTGCAAAAGGGGGGCAGCTGAATTTTGGAGGGGAAGGGAAAGTGTTGAAAATAACTCAACGTCTGGACGTTCTGCAACTCTCAACACTGAAGAAAACATTGATCGTGTTCACCACATGGTGGTGGATGACAGTCAATTGACTACAAATCAAATAGCCAATGCTATTAGTATGCCCCATGAGAGAGTTGAGAATATTCTGCACAATGAACTTGGCATGACAAAAGTTTCTGCTTGGTGGGTGCCACGTTTGGTACAGTCTTGATCAGGTGTCTCTTTTGACATCTGATCAAAAGTACACCAAGCCTCTCACATTACAGAAAAATCTAGCATTGTTTCAGGCAGATCTGGCTGGTTTCTTTCAACATTTCCTAACTCATCACTTTGAGCCAGAGACAAAGAGACAATCCATGCAGTCAAAACACCCCTCTTCACCTGCTCCAAAGGTCGTTTTATCTGCAGGGAAGGTGATGACCTCAGTTTTTGGGAATACAAAAAGCATTCTGTTTATTGATTATCTTCAAAAGACCCACATCATCAATGGAGATTACTCTATCAACTTGCTGAGGCAGTTACAAAAGGCTATCAGGACCAAATGCCCAGGAAAACTAATGAAAGAAGTGCTGTTTCATCAGGGTAATGCTCCAGTACACAATTCTTTGCTTCCAATGGCTGCTGTGTGTGACTCTAGCTTTGAACTGATCTCCAACATGAAAAGACACTTGGTTGGGTATCAGTATTGCAGTGATGATGATGATGATGTCAAATCTGCTGTTAGTGACATTTTTTGAGCAACAGGATAAAAACTTCTTTGCTAATGGGATCCAATTACTGTGACACCGATGTAAGAAGTGTGTGAACTGCAAGTGGGAATATGTTGGAAACTGAATTTCATTTGATCACATCCTATGAGAATATTTTGACCAACCTATGAACTTTTCAGCTGGCCCTTTGATTTTGTGAAATAACAATCTAAATTAACCCTATCCATCCACCCACTAGCATCAATACACCATGTTTCACTTCTTAACACTTGTGACTGAATACAGTGTCTGTATAAAATTGTTTATAAACATAGTGACTACAACTTTGAAAATAATCCAATTTTGCTGCATTAAGGCTATATGTTAATATATGTACAGTAGAAATAAATATCTATGAGTAATGAATTAACACTGAAGGCACTAGGTTCAATGGTTAGAGTGCTGGGCTCACTAACATGAAGCAGGGAGTTCGATTTCTGGACCAGGCTGTGTGTTGTGTTCTTGAGCAAGACACTTTATTTCATGTTGTTCCAGTTCATTCAGCTGTAGAAATGAGTTGCAATGTTAATAGTGCCAAACTGTATCAGCCTTTGCCTTTCCCTTGGATAATATTAGTGGTGTGGAGAGGGGAGGCTGGTATGCATGAGAGACTGTTGGTCTTCCCAAAACTTTGCCTGGACTTATGCCTCGGAGGGTAACTTTCTAGGTGCAATCCTATAGTCATTCATGACCAAAAGAGTCTTTACCCTTTATAACTACAAAAATTTATGTTTATGATTTTCTTTTAAGATATGTCATACCTTTCTGGACAAATTGGTCATTTGTTATGGGTTTCTATTTCACAACATTATTGGCAGCCAAATTGATATTTGTGCAGTTGTCCTGCCTTCTTTCTCGTTTACTCTCTCTCTTTCTCTGGTTGGGTAACTGCAAGACACCTGTCTCTGTCCCTTTGTTATACTAACTTCTCATCATCTGACACAAGATCACTTCCTCTCCTCTCAAAATTCCTTGTCTTGCAAAGTTACTTGGTGACCCTGCCAAAGCTGGTGCCACTTAAAAATCATCCAGTCCACACTGTAAAGTGGTTGGCATTTGGAAGGGCAGATATGGCTGGATATAACCAATTTAAGTGCTAAAGGGTTAAGACTACATTGACATTTGCAAATTAACATTTAGCACAACCATCAAATCATGAGAGAATCATATTTTAATTATTTTTTATAAGGAAGTCCCAAACAAGGTAAAGAACCACTTGAGGTAAGGGACCATGAAAAAGGAATCCCTTACACTAAGTGACTTCTCACCTTGTTTGGGACATAATGGAAAGAAATTATGAAGCATGATCTTCAAATGTTGGGCCTCACAGAGGCAATGATAAGTGACTGAGACCTTCAGCGATATGCTGTGCTTGAGAAGACCTGTCAAGCCAAGTGAAATCGTAGTCATGGCTGATGTCAGTGTCACATAACTGGCACCCATACCAGTGGCATGTAAAAAGCACCCTTCAAGCATTGAGCCCCGTGGAGGCAATGACTAGTGATTTGCCATGCTTGAGAAAACCCATCAAGCCAAGTGAAATTATAGTCATGGCCAATACCAGTGTCATGTAACTGCCACATAAAAAGCAGCTTTCAAACATTGAGCCTCATGGAGGCAATGATAATGATTAAGAACTTCGGTGGTATGCCATGCTTGAGAAAACCCATCAAGTGAAATCATCGTTGTGGCCAATGCCGGTGTAACTGACCCCCATACCAGTGGTATGTACAAAGCACCCATTACACTCTTGGAGTGGTTGGCATTAAGAAGGGCATCTGGCCATAGAAACCATGCCAAATCAGACTGGAACCTGGTGCAGCTCTCTGGCTTACCAGCTTCAGTCAAACCATTTAACCCAGGCCAGCATGGAATGTAGATGATGATGATGATGATGATAAATTTCACAATCAACAGAATTATTTCAATAATGAAATATATGCAATAAACTTCACACTTGAATATACATGACATACATGAAGAAATGTATATAAGATCCAGAATATATATATATATATAAATTCAGATGAGTGGTACAACAAGGCACCAATATATATATAGGGAGAATTCACAAAAACACAAAAGACAAAGGCAGGTGGTGTAGACAACAAATGGATGTATTAATTTAACGCTCGGGAAGTGAAAAAGTCTTTAATGTTTCAAGCCTACGCTCTTCCACAGAAAAGAACACAGAAAGAAACAAGGAGAGAAAATAAAGAATGTATAGTGGCTAGCGATCTATCATGGTGAATATATATATATATATATATATATTACACAACATTCTGCTAAGATATGATGAAATATTTTCTTTTATGGTTTATGTAATTTCTAAAATGTAATTACTGATGTATGAGAAAACACCTCTTCTATTATCTACAGTCTAAATTTTCATACTTCAGGAAGTATGTTAGATGGAATATATATGAGTATTCTGAAATAATAATTTTTATTAAAAATAGCAAAATAGAAATGTCACTAATGTAGATATAAACATGGATGCATAAAATAGAGTGTTAGGAGGTGTTCACACAGAAAGTATGATACAGTAGTAGCTTATTTCATGTGTGATAACATCAACTGTTGTATACGATTTTTCTTTCATCAAATGACTTATGTCAATGATACAGTTATTTGTTTGTATGCTTAGATAAATGTGTAGTTAATTGTGTTTTTTGACAGAATGACTTGCTGCAGATATCACAGTGATGTAGCTTCTCTCCTGTATGAATACGTTTGTGTCTAGCTAAGCTACTACTTACGGAAAATGATTTACCACAGATATCACAGTCATATGGCTTCTCTCCTGTATGGATACGTTTATGTATAGTTAAGGTCCTTCCATCAGAGAATGATGTGCCACAGATATCACAGTAATATGGTTTCTCTCCTGTATGAACGTGTTTGTGTTTAGTTAAGTTACTTTTTACAGAGAATGATTTACCACAGACATCACACTGAAATGGCTTTCCTCCTGTATGCATGTGTATATGAGTAGTTAAGCAATCAATTCGAGGAAATGATTCACCACAGATATCGCAGTTGTATGGCTTTTCTCCTGTATGAGTGCGTATGTGTTTAATTAATTGACCAGATTCAGTAAACGATTTACCGCAGATATCACAGTTATATGGTTTCTCTCCTGTGTGAATACGTTTGTGTCTAGTTAAGTGACTACTTACAGAAAAAGATTTGCCACAGATATCACAGTGATAGGGTTTCGATCCTGTATGAGTGTGTTTGTGAGTAGTTAAGTGACTACTTACAGAGAACGACTTGCCACAGATATTGCACTGATATGGTTTTTCTCCTGTATGAATACACTTATGTCTAGTTAAGGGACCGCTTTCAGAGAATGACTTATCACAGATATCACAGTGATATGGTTTCTCCCCTGTATGAACGCGTTTGTGTGCAGTTAAGTGACTATTCGCAGAGAATGACTTACCACAGATATTACAATGAAATGGTTTTTTTCCTGCATGAATTTGTTTGTGTTTAGTTAAGTTTCCTCTGCGAGAGATTGATTTACCACAGATATTGCAGTCATATGGTTTCTTTCCAGTACATTTGTGAGCAATAAGGTTACCTTTTTTTAAAAATGACTTTTTACAGCTATCACAGTGATATGGTATTTTTTCTATTTTAGGTAATATTTCTTCAGTAAAATCATTTCTTTTAGAGTCTGATTTACACTTAAAAGTGTCTTCACACAATTCATTTGCCATCATTTTCTTTCTGTCATCAAAATATACAGATGCTTCTCTTTTTTTCTTGATTTAGAATTTTTATTCCTAACAAATATTTATTCTGTAATCTTAGTCAATATCTGAAGATGTGACAAACTCCTTAGTAATCCAAGCTTAATGAGAATGCAATGTCATCTTGCACATGTTCCAGACTGTGAAACGGAGAAACTTTGCTAAACATTGTCAGTCAGAGGAAATATTTCACAGTGATTTTACCATAGATTTATATAAACCTGGTTCTGTATGAGTTCTGCATAACATTTTCTTTCAATCTTGATAAATGACTGATAATCTTTAACGACAATATCATCTGGTTTTCTGGAAATAAAAGAGAAAAAGTATAAACATATGAAACAAAAAGAAACTTATCAATGAACAAAGAAAAGACAAATGGGAAAAATAACAAGGGTAACAAAAACATGACTAATATAAGTCAGTTTATGATATTTGTTAATAATAGTTTCAAATTTTGACACAAGGCCTTCAATTTCAGGGGAGGGAGTAAGTCGATTACATTGACCCCAGTACTCAAGGATGAAAGACAAAGTTGACCTTGGTGGAACATAACTCAGAACATAAAGACAGATGAAACACTGCCAAGTATTTTGACTGGTGATATGCGTTAATAAGAGACATTACATGTGCAAACATTAGTGATTATCACCCCACAGTTTTTAATGAAATTATAAGTATAGGGTAACCAAAAAAATGGGAACTTTTGAAAAACCCAACAAAAATAGGAAAACTTCAAATCCAAGACAAAAAGAAATGATTGACAGATATTAAACAAATAAAATGGCAACTTCTGAAATGCATAGAGGCAACCATGTAGTACTGTACATTTGGCAGCACTGCAGTACAGTGAGCTTCATGTAGAAACAACCTTGCAGCTTAGTAATCATGGATCAGTGGAACAGTCAATAATGTGCTTTTGTCATAAAAATGCTTTATAAAAACGACAATAGTTTGGAGGGTGCACAGAGTTCCAACGTCATCTTAATTTAGGGTGTCATGGTCAAGTTCCCTCAAAACATGTTATAAAAACGTAGATTAAAATCCTTGAAGAGACTTGATCGGTTCTGAAAAAGAAACCAATAGGATGATCAAAAAGTGTTCATACACCATAGAATATCAAGGCTCTACACGTTTCAGTCTTACAGAGCCCACATTGTTCAGCTCATAAGCAAACAGCTGCAGTAAGGTTGTCCTGAGAGAGTATTTGTTGAATTCTCCATTTTGACGAAAAAAATTATGGAAAATATAAACAAAAACAATGAATTTCTGGACAAACTGTGGATGTCAGATGAGGCCTATTTTCATCTCACAGATAGAACTATTCTTATTGGGCAAACAGTAACCCTAAAGAACTTCATGAACACCCTTTACACAGCAGTTTCATTACATGGGGTCACCAGACCTTACTTTTTCAAAAACGAAGAGGGAATCACAACGACTGTCACTTTGGATCGATATGTTGAGATGCTGTAATCTTTTGTTGCACCTGCACTGAATAATTTTCCACAACTTCATGAAGATACATCACACTCTACAAGACAATCAATGTCAGCTGTGTAAAATTTGTTCAGTAACCGTGTCATCTCAAGATTCAGTGACATTCACAGGCCCCCAAGATCACCAGATTTGTCTGTGATTTTTTTAATTGCGGGGTTACTTTAAAAGTTGGGTCTACATATCTCAACCAAGGACACTGGAAGAACTGAAACAAAGAATTCAAGACGAAATTTGTGGTATATCAACAGAGATATTGCACCAAGCGATGGGGAATCTCAACGGCAGATTGACAAAATGCAAATGTAGAAGAGGACGCCATCTACAGGACATACTTTTCAAACATTAATACTAATAGGACCCATGAATATTTCATAGAATTAATGGTAAACCTATTGGGTTATGTCTGAAAACTTTATCCAAAAATCCTGAAAGCATAGCCTGTGTTGTATCAAAAGAAAGTCGCTCATCTGCTACTCATTGATAACTGAAAGAAATTGTAATACAATGATTACTTGATGCACTTTATATACTTTATGCACCCAATTTTATAGACTTAATACACAGCTCATAAAATAAATATTCACTCTTATTTTCCTATTTTAGGAATGAGAACCCAGGTTTGAAATTTCCCCAAGACACCTGATGAAGGCTGGAGGGTATATCAGCCAAAATATTGTGTTAACAACAAACAAGATGAGGACAAATGTCCGTCAAATGTAAATAATGTACATAATTCCACATCTCTTAAATATAGAACAGAAAAAAAAAAGGATATGAATAAAATCCTTCCTGAGTCATATAAACTCATAGGGCTGATTTCCTGGTTTCCACGGCATATATATTCCCCACCTGGACAGGACGTAGGGTTACACATTTTTGCCAGCTGAGTGGACTGGAGCAACATGAAATGAAGTGTTTTGCTCAAGAACACAATGTGTCTCCCTGGTCCAGGAATCAAAACCACAATCTTAGTCATGAATCCAACACCCAAACCACTAAGCCACATGCCTCCATGCTATTTTTAGTAAGTTGAATAATTACAATTTGAAGTCATTGTAGACATTGTAAGCGTTAAACTGAACATCTTTTAATTGTTGTTAGGCGCAGGAGTGGCTGCGTGGTAAGTACCTTGCTTACCAACCATATGGTTCTGGGTTCAGTCCCACCACGTGGCATCTTGGGCAAATGTCTTCTACTATAGCCTCGGGCCGACCAAAGCCTTGTGAGTGGATTTGGTAGACGGAAACTGAAAAAGCCCGTCGTATATATGTATATATATAAGTGTGTGTGTATGTTTGTGTGTCTGTGTTTGTCTCCCTAGCATTGCTTGACAACCGATGCTGGTGTGTTTATGTCCCCGTCACTTAGCGGTTCGGCAAAAGAGACCAATAGAATAAGTACTAGGCTTACAAAGAATAAGTCCCGGGGTCGATTTGCTCGACTAAAGGCGGTGCTCCAGCATGGCTGCAGTCAAATGACTGAAACAAGTAAAGAAGAGTAAAATGAACTACTTTGTAGTCACATATAAAAGCTAAAGTGGTTTGAAAAAGACTTTTGTTGTCTCAAGCCAATATCAGTTGCCTTCAGACAACTAAAAACTTCTGTTTGGTTGCTCATCCTGTCTAAAGTAACTGCTAAATATTTCTCGTGTTACATTCTTATCATCTTAAGAATAGAAAGACTAAGAATGTACTCTTAGATTGACTATGCCTAAAAATAGAGTGGACAGTCATTGCTGGAATGTCTTTCGTCATATTTATGTCCTATTAATACTGCTGCAGGTCTAAATGTGTCTTAAAAATTATGACCATCCTATCTCTCTTTACTCTCTTTTACTTGTTTCAGTCTTTTGACTGTGGCCATGCTGGAGCACCGCCTTTAGTCGAGCAAATCGACCCCGGGACTTATTCTTTAGAAGCCTAGTACTCATTCTATCGGTCTCTTTTGCCAAACCGCTAAGTTACGGGGACATAAACACACCAGCATCGGTTGTCAAGCGATGTTGGGGGGACAAACACAGACACATACATATATACGACGGGCTTCTTTCAGTTTCCGTCTACCAAATCCACTCACAAGGCTTTGGTCGGACCGAGGCTATAGTAGAAGACACTTGCCCAAGGTGTCATGCAGTGGGACTGAACCCAGAACCATGTGGTTGGTAAGCAAGCTACTTACCACACAGCCACTCCTATGCCTATCTGTTTTTAAATTATTGTAGTTGTGACCATTCTGTATACCAAACATGATCACCTCACTGCCTGAAAAATCTAAAACAACGGGGTGTTAATGGGTAGAATACTTTAATCAGCTGAGTCAGAGTTGAACCAGGGTTAGTTGATCTAGTGACAGATGTATGTGTCTGTATTTCTGTCAACCAGCATGCTAAAAATAGCAGCTACATCCCTAACCCATGCATAAATTTCTTTGTTAAAATCCATGAATATTGTTTCTGGTTTAGGCACGAGGCCAGTGGTTTTAAGAGAAAGGGAACAGTCGAATACATTGACCCCAGTGCTTGTTGACCCTGAAATGATGAAAGGCAAAGTTGACTTTGGTAGGATTTGAACTCAGAATGTAAAGAGCCAGAAGAAATACTGCAAGGCCTTTACTCGACACTAACGATTCTGAAAAACAAAAAGTTGGGAGGGTTATGGGTGGAATGCTTTTGATCACAGACCTCTTGGTGATCACTTCATGTGCTAGAAATAGCAGCCAAATGATTACTGAAATGTCTTTGATAATCAAAGTCAATTAGATCAAATAGTAAATGAGTATATGCATATATATGTACATGTATGTACATACTTACATCTACCTGTATATATAGATGCATCTCTGGGTACAGGACATTACAAACAACACGTAGACAAAATGATAAACAGAGTACAGAAAACACACAGGCCACATAGAGAACATTTCCTTCATCAGCTGCCACCATTCTAACACTGGCGTTTCGAAGAGTTAGGGCAGGAAGCATCGTTAAAATGGCTCTTCCCAATTAGATCAAGGCTGATCAGGACTAAACAACAACAAGCAGATGTAGTTCAATAATCTATTAAATTCCAAATTTCCTTCAGAGAATGTATCTTTCAAGTAGATCAAGTAGCAGTGGAATTCTGGTTTAAGCACCCTATATATAACCCCCAACCCCTTTTTTTTGGGGGGGGGGGGAGTTTTTAGAAAATGTTTGAAAATATGTTCTACACGTGGGAATCCATACAATTATTTAAAAAAAAAAAAATTTTAATCCCTCCACTCCCACCATAAATCGATTCTATTACCAGTTTTTTTATTATTTTTTTGTTAAAATCAGAATTTAAAATACGGGCAGTCCGAACTTTTGGCTTAAATCCTCCACCTCCAATAAATCCTAAAATATCCAATCTTTCTCCATTTTTTTTTTTAAATCAGAGTTTAAAATCCAAATTTTGGTTTAAATCCAAGCAATAGACCAATGCTTGGGTGCATCATCTTTCCATTAAATGTGTTTATGGAGAGAAAAATATTTAAAAAAACATCAATACATGTCAGAATGACAAAGACACGAGGATGGTATCAAGCGGTCATGAGATGTGTTAAGAATAACAGCTAACTCGCCCTTAAAACACACCTTTCTTTTCTTTTTTCCATAATCGCATGAATTTCCGTGTGTAGAACACAAATTCGCAAATTTTTCTGAAAATTCCAAAAAGTTAAAAAAGTTACGTAGGGGTAATATAGGGTGCTTAAACCTGAATTCTGCTCTGTAGTAATGTATAAAAGAGAAATTTCGAGTGCATGATTTACCAATTTTGAAGATTTATTTATTCTTTTCTGTAATTCAAAGAGGTCGATTTCGTACGTAGATCTAATTAGGATTGATCCCCCGCGGATTCTGGAAAAGGAAGCCATGGTAATCCAACTGATACATTTCTGCTTGAAGATAAACTGAATCGTGAAATGTGAGAAAAGTTATTCTCTCATTTGTTGCTAATTTAGATCCATTTGCCCTGTCCTGTAAAATAGGGAACAACCAATTAACGATGTAACGTAGTTGGTGAGATAATGAAATATTTAATTGCAAAGGTGATGAAACACCGACCTTAGAACATGCAGGTCACCATATGTTATCCACAAACATTAACGTTCACCTTAATAATAGATAATTATCACACATCGTGTCATTAAATTTAATTACAAATATAGTGTAAACGGTGTTGTGAATTAAAAGTCCCTAACGTAATTCAATACCGTACTTCTGGGTCTCATTCGCTGCGATCCTGTACTTCCTCTCTCCATCTTTAAACCTATTTCCTCCCAACATTTCTTATTTCACGCCAATTCATTCCTCTACCTTTTATATTTATCGTACACAAGGTATATTCTATTTCTAGTCAACTAATATGTTTTCTCTGTTTCGTTTTTCAGCAGTTAATTGTATTTCCTTTCACATGGTGCTGTTGTTACTCATTTTTGTGTTGTTAGATATGATTTTATGTTGCGATTTCTAGCAATTCGACCTCATTTAATTAATATTTGTTTTGTTTGAATATACAAATAAGTAACAAACTCAACAGTTAATAATTCTTAATAACATCAAAAATATCCCATTTAAAAAACAAGTAGGTTACAGCATTACATAATAATCTTCCTGCGGCCGCCAAAACAAGCTCATTCTGACAGGAGTTTGACAAAGTGAAAGTAACGTGTTGAACAAAGATCACCGGTAGTTTTCGGGTCTTAGTGTTGTTGTTGTTTTGTTTTTTTTGCGGAATTCTGGTTTAAGTACCACATATAGGCAATTTCATTGGGCAAAATGGAAATAGGGGTAATCAACTAACACCCTCCCCCGAAATTCCTGACTTTGTGCCAAAATTTGAAACCACTATGATGTTAGATAATCTGAAAGTGTAGCTGAAGTCTAAATAATGCAGTCATCTCACAAGGTTATGCAATTTAATTTTAATTACCAGGCATGGCTTTGTGGTAAGAAGCTTGCTTCCCAACCACATGATTCCCAGTTCAGTCCCACTGTGTGACACTTTGGGCAAGTGTTTTCTACTATAGCCTCGGGCCAACCAAATAACCAAAACCTTGTGAGTGGATTTGGTAGGCAGAAACTGAAAGAAGCCTGTCATATATATATATATATATATATATATATATATATATATATATATATATATATATATATATATATATATCGATGTGTGTGTCTTTGTGTCTGTGTTTGTCTCCTGCCACCACTTGACAACTTGTATTGGTGTGTTTACGTCCCCATAACTTAGTGGCTTAGCAAACAAGTTCGATAGAATAAGTACTAGGCTGTAAAAAAAAAATAGTCCCTTGGTTGGACTCAAATTACTGAAATAAGTAAGAAACATTAATTGTTTAAGAGTATATATCCACAGCTTTCCATTAGAAAAATATAGCAATATTTCTACAGTTGAATTTCTATTTTTTAAGTATTTTCTATATCTTGTACTGTTTTTCTATTATTTCAGAAAACCAAATGTCAGTGGCATAAAGGAAATTTTTGCTTCAGATACTTCAACAATATTGATCATCTTTTAAAGACTAAAGGAAGATGTTATACAAAATAAATATAAACCTGTTTATATAAATCTATATTGAGTTGCTGTGAAATATTTCTTCTGAACTGAGATTAATAGCAGCATTTCTATACTTCACTGTCTTAAATCTTTAGCGTTTAAACCAGCTGTATCCAGCCAAAATATTTTATCTGTTTTGTGTACAAACTGGACAGATCTGGCCTCTCATACGAACCCTACAATCTCATTCTAAAGATTAACAATTACCTCATCAAAATCTCATTGCCACAAGATAATGCAGGATTAATTCAAAACAATGTGAATAAATAAGTATTAGTTTTGACAATAATGTGAAGGCTAAATGGGTAATGTTTGCAAAATGACTTAGTATTCAAAATAAACTTGGATGAATTTTAAAAGAAGAATTTGCTGCATCTTGAGAGTGATCACTGTTGATGGAAATGTAGCCAAAGGAATATTTGTCAGAAATAAAATATAAACAGAAAAAAAAAGTCTGTGTATTTTGTGACAAAAAAATGTTATAGAAAAATGAGTTGCTTGTACAATTCAAGGAATTGACTTTTCTCTTCTTATCTGAAAAGATGTCAAAAGAGATAGAAAAGTCATTGTACAATAGTGTTATCTGTGAAGAATCATTCTGTAAAGGAAGTAGCTTGGTTGAGCATAAAGAGAAACCATATCATTGTAATATCTGTGGTAAATCATTCTCACGAAATTTTCATCTAACTGATCATAGACGCATTCATACAGGAGAGAAACCATATCACTGTGATATCTGTGGTAAATTATTTACTCATAGAAAAAGCTTCACTGGACACAAACGTATTCATACAGGGGAGAAACCATACCAGTGTGATATATGTGGTAAATCATTCTCTGGAAGTAGTGACTTAACTAAACACATACGCAGTCATACAGGAGAGAGACCATATCAGTGTGATATCTGCGGTAAATCATTCTCTGAAAGTAGTGGTTTAACTATACATAAACGCACCCATACAGGAGAGAAACCATATCACTGTGATATTTGTGGGAAATCATTCTCTTGTAAAGTGCACTTGACTAAACACAAACGCACTCATACAGGAGAGAAACCATATTGTTGTGATATCTGTGGTAAATCATTCTCTGAAGGACGTACCTTAACAAATCACAAGCGTATTCATACAGGAGAGAAACCTTATCATTGTGATATCTGTGGTAAATCATTCTCTCAAAATGACTTAACTAAACATAAACGTATTCATACAGGAGAAAAACCATATCACTGTGATATTTGTGGTAAATCATTCTCTGTAGCAAGTAGTTTAATTACTCACAAACGTATTCACACTGGAGAGAAGCCATATAATTGTGATATCTGTGGTAAATCATTCTCCCAAAGTTATGAATTAACTTCTCACAAACGTATTCATACAGGAGAGAAACCATACCACTGTAATATCTGTGGCAAACTTTTCTCTCATAGAAGTAACTTAATTACTCACAAGTACATTCATGCAGATGGGAAACCATATCATTGTGATATCTGTGGTAAATCATTCTCTCAAAATTTTCAATTAATACACCACAAACGCATTCATACTGGAGAAAAGCCATACCAGTGTGATATTTGTGGTAAATCATTCTCTCAGAAAGGTAACCTTTGTACTCACAAGCGCATTCATACAGGTGAGAAACCATATCAGTGTGATATCTGTAGTAAATCATTCTCTCACAGAAATGCCCTAACTACACACAAACACATTCATACAGGAGAGAAACCATATCAGTGTGCTATCTGTGGTAAATCATTCTCTCAAAATGGTGAGTTGATTAAACACAAATATATTCATACAGGAGAGAAGCCATATCACTGTGATATTTGTGGCAAATCATTCTCTCAAAATAGTGAATTAAATAAGCACAAGCACATTCATACAGGAAAAAAACCATATTACTGTGATTTCTGTGGTAGTTTATTTTCTGGAAGTAGCGATTTAATTAAACACAAACGAATTCATACAGGCGAGGAACCATATCATTGTGATATCTGTGGGAAATCTTTCTCTAATAAGAAATCCTTAACGATACACAAACGCATTCATACAGGAGAGAAGCCACATCAGTGCGATATCTGCGGGAAATCATTCTCTGTGAAATGTAACTTGATTAAACACAAACGCATTCATACAGGAGAGAAACCATATCTCTGTGATATCTGTGGGAAGTCGTTCTCTCAAATAAATACTCTAACTACACACAAACGTATTCATACAGGAGAGAAACCATATCACTGTGAAATTTGTGGGAAATTTGTCTCTTCAAGAAGTAATTTAAATTCACATGGATGTATTTATACAGAAGAGTAACTATCAACGATTCAGTTTGCAAGAATTTTGTAATTTTATAACTTCTTTCATTAATATCATTGATTCCTTAAGACTTGATGGTTAAACTGAATGTTAATTTGCATATGTCTATACAACCTTCAACTTAATATAAAGTGGGTGATATAATCTAAGAGTCTTCCTTACTGATAATTCAGTTCTCATTCTCCATGCTGGTAATGGATTGAACATGTCTGTGAAAGATATCACATTTTCTCAATCTTTGTGGCCCAGAAGCTTGAGTTTTGAGCTCATCACACTTTGTGAATATTCACAATAATCCAAAATTTAAATAAAGTTGATATACTCTTAACTCTTGTTATATTTCTGTTGAAATACATTTCCTGTGTTTCAAATGCTTCTGAAAATAATAAACAATTTCATAAAATAACTGTCATTATTTAGTTGATGCTTAAAAGGCAATGAGCTAGTAGAATCTTTAGCATACGAAGCAAAATGCTTAGCTGCATTTCGTCCGTTGCTATGTTCTGAGTTCATGTTCCACCGAGGTCAACTTTGCCTTTCATCCTTCCAGGGTCAATAAAATAAGTACCAGTTGATCACTGGGGTCAATCTAATCAACTTACCCCTCCTCAAAATTGCTGGCCTTCTGCCAAAATGTGAAACCATTATTAAGGTGGTGAGCTGGCAGAATCGTTAGCATGCTGGACAAAATGCTTTTAAGTTCTGAGTTCAAATGCTGCCAGGGTCAATAAAATAAATATCACTTGAACACTGAGGTCGATGTAATTGGCCCCATAAATTGCTGGCACAAGGCCAGCAATTGAAACCATTGTTAAGTTAGTGTTTGGAACAAAAATTATCATGAAATTTTGAAGGAAGGTTTTAATTTAGATTACTTTAATTCTTTTGTTACCATATTTCTGTTGATATACACTGCTTTGTTTCATTTCATTTTGAAAATAATGAATTTAGTAAACAAATTTTATCATTAAGCTGGTATTTGGAAGAAATTAACATGAAATCTTGAAGGAAGTCTTTAGTTTAGATTACTTTAATTCTATTGTTACCATATTTCTGTTGAAAGACAATGACTGTTTAAATTAATTTTGAAAATAATGAAGAATTTAGTTAAGTAATTTTGTCATTATTAAGATGGTGCTTAAGGCAGCAAGCTGTCAGAGCTGTTAGCACATGGGATAAAATGCTTACTGGTATTTGTCCATCTTTGCATTTTGAGTTCAAATTCTGCTGAGGTCAATTTTGCCTTCCACTCTTTCAGGGCCAATAAAATAAGAACCAGGTGAAAACTGGGGTCAATGTAATCAACTATCCCCACTCCCAAATTTTGTCATTAAGCTGTTTATTGCACAGGTACAATAAACACTTTCATGACTTGATCTAGCAACTTAATATCTCTGTAGTTGTTTCCATCTAAGGTATCACCTTTACCCTTGTAGCAGCTAACTATAATACTACTACACCAGTCATTGGGGATGGTGCCTTCCTGAATAACCTGATTAACTATACGGGTGACTAAGTTGTGTCCTACACCACCAGAAATTTTAATCATCTCAGCAGTGATTCCTGATGGCCCAGGGGCTTTCCCTATCTTCATGTCTTTAATTGCCTTATCTATTATGCTGCTATCAAATCTGATGGCTGGTTCCTCAATTGGTTTGATATTTTGTACACTCTCTTCCCATTTGTTTTCTACATTTAGTAACCTTCATAGTGACACTTCCATGCATCTTTCTTCTCCGAGTCACTAAGTCCAAGCATACCATTATCCATTCGCACACATTTCTCACCCACCACATCTCTATTCTCTCTGATACATTTCTTTGCAATCCTGAACACCTCATGCCTCTGATCCTCACACTGTAGAACATTTGCAAATCTCTTACCTTCAGCTATTCCTTTTGCTATGTAAACCTGACGCATAGCTGCCCGTTTGGCTGCCTGATATAACTCTCTGCTTCCACTGTCTTTCTAGGCCTGTCATTTTGCTTTTATAGCACTACCTCTTTGTTCCACCACCATCTCACCCTTAGTCTAGCAGGGACTCTACACCAACCACAGATTTCGTCAGTAACCCTCAGTAGATTGTCCTGCAGAAATTTCTAGTTGTCTTCTAAGCTATATATTCCCAACTATTCCTCCTTTTTGTCAGAAGCTTCCGTTAGGAAATCTCAAAATTTTTGTGTCTGCTGGGTCTTTGAGCTTCCATAGTCTTCTTTTCCAGATAGGTTTATTTCTCCGAGTCTTTCTAGCTTTAATCCTGAAGTCACTAACAAGTAACTTATGTTGGGTTGTACACTCTTCACCTGGGAGAGACTTTGTATTTTAAAGCATCCATCTATCTCGTTACTGGTGAGGAGATAGTCAATCTGGCTTATATGACCACCAGACTATGTGATTAGGTGGCTGGCTGATTTTCTGAAGTTAGTGTTACAGATAATAAGATTATTTGCATCACAGAACTCCAGCAGTTTTATTCCCTCCTCGTTTCTAGGTCCAAAGCCATAGCCCCCATGCATTCCCTGGAATCCATAGGGATACTGTCCCAATGCTGGCTATGTCCAGGTCTATGCTTAAAATGTTATCCTTTTTTTAAATTTTACCCAATGATGGTGGATTGTATATTATGATGTAGACTTTTATGACTTCATTAAATAAAATGCAACTGAAACAGTTGTAAATTTTAAATGCTATTCATGCTTACTTTTTTGCTGTGTATTCCATATGAAGGACTCACCGGTGATGTTGGATCTGTAGTTATAAACTGGATTTGGTACATGCATATCTACTGTATCCTGCCAACATTTGTAGCCTCCAATGTTGTTTTATTTTACTGTGAGCTCCATGTAATCATACCTAGCCATTACTGATATCCTACAGGCTGATGTGTCTTGATTTCTTAAAAATTCTCATAACTAAATTGTGTGTGTGTGTGTGTGTGTGTGCATAAGGTATTTGAGGACATACTGTTTTTGGCTCATTGTTGCATTTTTTGCTAACTCTGTATAATCTTTGTTTCAGAAAATAATAATGGCAGACCCTCAGCTTACGCAAGAAATGAAGTGGCATGTTGTTATTGTGGTTATAAAGGCTGAGCATAGCGATTTTGAAATATCTCGATTTTTAAAAGTTGCCAAATCTTTCATCTACAAAGTTTGTAAGGAGCAAGAGATTGAAAATGGAAACATATCATCAGTATCAAAGCATTCTAAGTGCTCTGAAATCATCAGAACACCTGAATTTATCCAGCAAGTTCAACAGACCATTGATTACAATCCCAGAAAGTTCATGAGGTCAATTGCAAAAGATCTCCATGTGTCAGAAGGAACAGTCAGAAATATTGACCACAAAGATATAAGTCTTATATGATGAGGAAAGGTCAATTTGTCAGAAAAAGCAAAAGAAAATCACTACATCAGATCTAAAAGGCCCTTAAATGAAAAATCCAGTAGATTTCATTTGGTTTTTCTCAAACATGAAAAACTTCGACCAAGATCAAAAAGTTAACAGAAGAAATGACAGATGGTTGCATACAAAATTTCCTGCAACTGTTATGATTTTAGGGGTTGTTAGCAATGAAGGGCATGTGATGCCTAACTTCTTTCGACAAGGCCTTAGAGTTAACTCTGCCACCTACAAATAATTGTTAAGCCCTGGATAAACAGTATATGCAATGGAAGGTCATATGTGTTTCAGTAAGACTCTGCACTATCGCACATGGCTCTAGAAACACAGGAATGGATGGCTGAAAATTTACATGATCACATAATCCCTAACATTTGGCTCCTAATTCCCCAGATCTCAATCCATTGGACTATTACATGTGGAGTGTTGTTGAGAGAGAGGTCAATGAACATGTCCCTAATACCAAAGATTCTTTGAAAGCTGCCATAGTCAGAGTAATGTCCAAAATGAACCAGGACCACTTGATTTGAGCATGTAGATTTAGATCTCATATAGAAGCAATTGTTGAAGCTGAAGGTGGCTTTATTGGATAACATTATAGAAAAGGTTTATTTTTATCCTCATAGCATTTTTTGATTAATAAAGTTATTATCTGTTTTCTAATTAACATAAATCTGTCTTCAAATATCTTATGCACTGTGTACATATATATATATATATGTATACACACATGTATATACCAGGTAAGCAGTGTTAGCACTTGTAGTAACTAAGATATATATATATATATATGTGTGTGTGTGTGTGTGTGTATAAATACAGGCATGGCTGTGTGGTAAAAAGCTTGCTTCCCAATCACATGGTTCTGGGTTCAGTCCCACTGCATGGCATCTACTAAGGAATATATATATATATTCTATAGCTGCAGGAGAAATACCTAGCTAAGGATAAACCTCTGTACCTGGCTTTCGTTGACATGGAGAAAGCCTTTGACAGGGTCCCCCGATCCCTTATCTGGTGGTCAATGAGGAAACTTGGGATAGAAGAATGGTTAGTGAGAGCTGTGCGAGCCATGTACAGAGATGCTGCCAGTAAGGTGAGGGTTGGAAATGAATACAGCAATGAATTCCGGGTAGAGGTAGGGGTCCACCAAGGTTCCGTCCTCAGCCCCCTCTTATTTATCATAGTCCTCCAGGCAATCA
>NC_069008.1:11815829-11820239 GCF_001194135.2 Octopus bimaculoides | reverse complement strand
GAGCGTGGCCGTTTTCGTGCGGGTGACACAAAAAAGCACCCACTACACTCTCTGAGTGGTTGGCGTTAGGAAGGGCATCCAGCTGTAGAAACTCTGCCAAATTAGATTGGAGCCTGGTGTTGCCATCCGGTTTCACCAGTCCTCAGTCAAATCGTCCAACCCATGCTAGCATGGAAAGCGGACGTTAAACGATGATGATGATGATTCTGAACAAATGTTCTTATTAAAAATATGATGGTGGTAAATCACCTCACTAATATATAGTTGTGGTTGTTTAAAATATGTTGGGAGTTTGTAATCACACACTGCCACACAGAATGCTGCTAAAGACCACCCTCACATAAGATACCTGAAGACACTGTTATCACCTGCCTAACTACCAAGTGCCACATCAATAACTGTAAAATATAATGGGCTTTCCTGACATATTTTATACACCCAATTGGTATGACACTGGTGAAATTATGGGATTGCATTGAGAAAGTTCCCCTTCTGGGGCACAAGGTTGTTTATGGAAGACCAGCAGTCACCCATACATACCAGCCTCCTCTCTCAACGCAATAGATGTTATCCAAAGGAAAGGTAAAGGCTGATATAGCTTGGCACCAGTGATGCCACAACTCATTTCTACAGCTGAGTGAACTGGAGTAATGTGAAACAAAGTGTCTTGCTCAAGAACATAGCCTGGTCCAGGAATTGAACTCACTACTTTATGACTGTGAGCACGGCACTCTAACCACTGGCGAAATTAGGTAAAAATGTCTTTATATAGCTCATGGGGGAGGGTTGTTTTTTTTTTTGCTGCACCATGTGTCTTCTTTCTCTGTGAATATCATTCTTGGATTTGGTGGGTTTAAAAAAATTTTTTTTTTGTGTTGCTTTTATTCTGTATAAAATAAATTTTGACAACTGTGAACAATGCAAAACAGAAAACTGTAACAAAATTTTCTCATCAAAATTTTTTCTTTTTTTTTATTGGTACACTAACAAATTTCATGCATATTTTAAAATATCACATTTCTAAATCTCTCATTCATAAAATTACAAGATTTACTAATGAGAATAAAGAAAAGAATTTGATCAACAAAATTAATGAACAAAAAGTTAAAAAAGTCTATAGAGTCTATGTTTAACCTGTGCTTTTCAATGTGTCAACAGTGATATGCACATTCATATTTTCTTATTGGGCATTAATAACACGAAATTACTAATAGTAAAATCATTAGCTATACCAATGATAAAAAGATACAATTTACTCAACAAAATGTAGGATCTTTATAAGGTTATTGTTCCGTATGGGTAGCAGCGTGTTCATTCAATTGACGTTTTTGAGAAAATGATTCACCACAGATATCACAGTGATAAGGTTTCCTTCCTGTATGTGTGCGCTTATGTTTAGTTAAGTAAACGTGTCCAGAAAACGATTTACCACAGATTTCACAGTGATATGGTTTTTCTCCAGTATGAATACGTTTGTGAGTAACTAAGTTATGTTTTTGAGAGAAGGATTTACCACAGGCATCACAGTGATATGGTTTCTCTCCTGTATGAATGCGTTTGTGTTGAGTTAAGTAACTACTTTCCGAGAATGATTTACCACAGACACCACAGTGATATGGTTTCTCTCCAGTGTGGATATGTTTGTGAGTAGTTAAAGTATGTTTATAAGAAAACGATTTACCACAGGCATCACAACGATATGGTTTGTCTCCTGAATGAAGATGTTTGTGAATAGTTAGGGAATATCTATGAGAGAATGAATTACCACAGATATCACAGTGATATGGTTTCTCTCCTGTGTGAATACGTTGGTGAGTAATTAAGCTATATTTTTGAGAGAATGATTTACCACAAATATCACAGTGATATAGCTTCAGTCCTGTATGAATGCGTTTGTGTCTAGTCAAGTGAGCAGCATCTGAGAACAATTTATCACAGATATCACAGCGATATGGTTTCTCTCCTGTATGAATACGTTTGTGAGTAGTTAAGACAGGTCCATGAGAAAACGATTTACCACAGATGTCACAGTGATATGGCTTCTCTCCTGTATGAGTGTATTTGTGTATAGTTAAAGTATGTCCATGAGAGAAGGATTTACCACAGATATTACACTGATATGGTTTCTCTCCTGCATGAATGCGTTTATGTCTACCTAAGTCACTACTTTGAGAGAATGATTTACCACAGATATCACAGTGATAGGGTTTCTCTCCTGTATGAATGCGCTTGTGTTTAGTGAAACGTCTTCCATCAGAGAATGATTTATCACAGATATCACACTGATATGGTTTCTTTACTGTATGAATACGCTTATGCTTAGTTAAGGAGCTATTCTCAGAGAATGATTTATTACAGACGTCACAGAAATATGGCTTTTCTCCTGTGTGAATGCGTATGTGTGTAGTCAAGTGAACGCTCTGAGAAAATGATTTATCACAGACATCACAGCGATATGGCTTTTCTCCTGTATGAATGCGTTGGTGAGTGATTAGGTTACCTTTCAGAGAGAATGATTTACCACAGACATCACAGCAATATGGTTTCTCACCTGTATGTATACGTTTATGTTTATATAGGCTGCTATTTTGAGAGAATGATTTACCACAGGTATTGCAATGGTAAGGCTTTTCTCCTGTATGAATGTGCTTGTGTTTAGCTAAATGACTTGCCTCAGAGAATGATTTACCACAGATATCACAGCAATACACCTTTTCTCCTGTATGAATACATTTATGTTTAGTCAGGCTGGTACTGTGAGTGAATGATTTACCACAAATATCACAGTGATATGGTGTTTTACCTTTCTCATTCTTTTCATTATTAATAAAATCAATGCTTTTAGAGTCTGTTTCACATTTAACCTTCTTTTCACTTAACTCAATTTCCATAATTTTTCTTTTATTATCACCATATACAAATGATTTGTTTTATTTTATTCCTAGCAAATATTTCTACTTCCATATTTCCACCAAATGTAATATTTGTTGATATCTGAAGCCACAAACATTGTAAATTCTTTCAAGTTTAATAAGTATGTGAAATCAGTTTGTATATGATTTATACAATGAAAAAGTGGAATTAGATGGCAAAAATTGGTTATAAACACTCAAAGCAAGGAAAAACTCAAATGCTGAATACTTATAACAGTTCCATATAAATATTTATCTGTAGAATTATATCTGTTCTATGTAATATTTTTGTTTAGTCTTGAAATGATGATAAATATTCATATAAACAATTCTATATTGTTTCTGGTATACTGAAATATAAAAGAAACAAGAATGAGTATATTTACAATATAGAAATGCAAAAATAAAAATTTTACATTTAAAAAGAAAAAAATCTTTACTGGAATAATTGACCTTATGCAATATTTCTTTCCATTTTAAAAAGGTATGTATATATATATATATATATAACTAATTTAGAGACGAACCACCACTCTACAACTCAGTCAATTCAGAACCCGTCCAAATCCATGCTGTGAGGCATATACCATATCAATATTTATCTCAGATTTTAATCTAAAATTTTTATAATTTTAATAACATATAATATATCATATAAAGAAACATTCATCATAAAGATATTAATTTAAAAATCAAAATTATAAATAGGACAGTAAAAATTAATACAATAATATAAAGTGTGAAAGTATAAATGTTTTGATTTTTAAATTAATATTTATATGATGAATATTTCTTTATATAATATATTATATATTATTAAAATTATTAGAATTTTAAATTAATATGGTGTATGCCACACAGCATGGTTTTGGACAGGTTCTTGGTTGACTGAGTTGTAGAGTGGTGGTTCGTCTCTAAATTAGTTATATACATATATATTATACATTACAAAACCTGGTGTAATATACCGATTTTTGCCTGTAAGGTTGGAATAAGTTTTTATTCCCTAATATTATTACTATATATATATATATATATATATATATATATATATTGTTTTTGGATTTGGTTTGCAAGATTTTTTATGTGATTTCGTGTGTTGAAGCATATTCTGTTGTGTCTGGGGAGAGTCATTTTCTTTTTGTGTCTTATAATTTAAGACACTCACCGGTAAAATCTCCACTTATTCCTTACTTTTATTTTCCTAAAATTTTCGTTACGTCTTGCAACCTTACCAATAGTCTTGACTGTCCGTTATTTATGCTGCGTTCTTTTTTGATTTTTGATTTTGTTTGTTTTTGCGCATGTGTGTGTATGTATGCATGCATGTATGTGTGCATGTGTGTCTATGCATATGTATATATATATGAATGTATGTGTGTGTATTAATATATGTATGTATGTGTGTGTGTTTGCATGTATGCATGTATGTATTTGCATATTCCTGTGTTTGTGTGTTTTTTATGTATGTGTGTATATGTATGTACCTCTGTCTCCT
>NC_069008.1:11813063-11814140 GCF_001194135.2 Octopus bimaculoides | reverse complement strand
ATTTTTAAACTTCAAACTTCATTTGTTTTCTATTTTGATAAATTCTCTCTGTTGAAAATTATATTTTTATATTTTAAATAATTTGCAATTTCAGGAAATATGTTTTTATATTAAATTTGTGTTTTCTAATAAGGTGGACGAGTGATTGATAGATAGTAGATAGATATCAGTAAGTAAGTAAGCCAACAGCTCGCTCCGGCCAGTCATGGTATTAGCTGTCAGTAGCCAAAGAATCGACAGGCCAGCAACAGGCATGCAGGCAGACAGACAGATACGTCACTAGCAGTGAGCACTTTCACTTCTGACAGCTAATAGCATGATAGTGCCTTTTTTTTTTTTACTATTCTACAGATTCAGCTTTATTATATTAGATTCCTATACAATCATAGACAGTATTTTGGTGATTGTATAGAAATCTCAACCGGAGTCCGTATAAGATTCTGTGGTCCAAATTTACGAGCAAATGGTTATACTTCTACAATATACTAAATATCTTAACTTTTCAACACAATTCCTAATAATATTTAATTATAAAAACACAAAAGAATTTTGTAAACATCGAATATGACGGGGAGGGGATCCATCCGAGTAAAATAGGAATCCAAAAGGTCCATAAGTAAAAACAAATGGTTTAAAAACACTGGTATAGAATAATAAATAAGTAGATCTGGATAATTATAAATTCCACGCAATCACTGCCGGACAATGGAGTTAATACCGATCTCTGATCAACAGCATTAAAAAAATGTTCACTTAGTGATGTTTACCAACTTGTACTAAATAATATGTACGATATATCTCACCTTTTATTGGTACAGAAACTAATATTTACAGCGTCAATATCTTTCATTCACCGGTTCAATTTCCACTCATTTATTTATTTATTGCAGAAAGCATTTTGAGACGGTCGCAAATGAAACGAGGAAAATCTTTCATTCAAACAATCAACAAAACGGAAGTAAACAAAGCGGAAGTAAAATGTCATGTGACTTTCGCTCTCTGACAAATAAAACCACAAAGCCTCACACTATAAAACAAGAGAGGATGGGACTTAATTTATATGTGTATATATACGCT
>NC_069008.1:11811926-11812969 GCF_001194135.2 Octopus bimaculoides | reverse complement strand
GTGTTTTGAAATTACATATTTCATTTCGTAGTCTGTATCATTTTTGTGCTTCATGTAAATATGTTTGCATCAAGCCTGTTTTTATCTCTCTCTTTATATTTATTTTAGAAATGAGGAAGGCCGGTTTATGGGATTACCTTAGGTTTCCCGTCCATAAAGGGTTTAGTATTATGGCGTATCGTCAGATCCCAAAACCTGTTGACCCAAGGCCTCTTAAGAGTATCATTAATGTTTTTAAGAGGCCAACAGGTTTTGGGATCTGACGTCACGCCATAAAGCTAAACCCTTTATGGACGGGAAACCTAAGGTAATCCCTTTATGTTTTTTACACACACACATATATATCCGTAAAAGAAGTCCATATATCTGAAAATAAAGCACATTTCAAAACGTTACAGCAGTAATATATGTATAGAAGATTAATTGTTATGGCTGGTCAGAGGTGCCAAACCAATGGTCTCCTTGACCGGGCTTAACAACCTTCTCTCTCTCTAATATATATATATATATATACACAGATAGATAGATAGATAGACAGAGGTGGGCACCTTTAACTTCTTTAACCCGCTAATTCTTTGAAGATGCAACGGAAGTTAACTCTCCTTTACTTGTTTCAGTCATTTGACTGCGGTCATGCTGGAGCACCGCCTTTAGTCTATCAAATCGACCTCAGGACTTATTCTTTGTAAGCCTAGTACTTATTCTATCGGTCTGTTTTGCCGAACCGGTAAGTTACGGGGACATAAACTGAACCTGGAACCATGTGGTTGGTAAGCAAGCTACTTACCACACAGCCACGTTAACTTTTATTGGAAAGAGGCATAACTACAGTTTAATACCCCACCGAATTTATTGTCCCTGTACATGGCTCGCACAGCTCTCACTAACCACTCATCTATCCCTAGTTTCCGCATTGACTACCAGATAAGGGATCAAGGGACCCTGTCAAAGGCTTTCTCCATGTCAACGAAAGCCAGGTACAGAGGTTTATCCTTGGCTAGGTATTTCTCCTGCAGCTGCCTTACCAGAAATATAGCATCAGT
>NC_069008.1:11809305-11811916 GCF_001194135.2 Octopus bimaculoides | reverse complement strand
CTCCATGTCAACGAAAGCCAGGTACAGAGGTTTATCCTTGGCTAGGTATTTCTCCTGCAGCTGCCTTACCAGAAATATAGCATCAGTGGTGCTTTTACCTGGCATGAACCCAAACTGCATCTCATGTAAACTGACTCTTTCCCTAATTAGTTGGGCTATGACACTCTCCGTGACTTTCATTACCTGATCTAACAACTTGATACCGCTATAATTATTTGTATCTACAGCATCACCTTTACCTTTGTAACAGTTGACTATGGTGCTGCTACATCAGTCATTGGATAACAAAGTACCGTCAATTTGGATAGCTGGTCCCTCTTTCGAGTTGACATTCTGTACACTCTCTTTCTCCCATTCATTTTCTTCATTTAGCAATCTTTCATAGTGGCATCTCTCTTTGCAGCCTCATTAAATGCAAGTGAGCCATCATCCATGCGGACACATTTCTCTCCCACAACATCACGATACTCTCTCACACACAATCTTTTAACACGAAACACTTCAAGATTTTGGTCTTCACAACACAGAACATTGGCAAATTTATATATATATATATATAAATTAGTTTTGTCAGTGTATTTACTGCGCTGATATCCTGTCCGGGATCGCACGAGAAGTTGTTTAGGCGGGCTATTTAAGCTAGTCGTGTACATACGTACATATATATGTATGTATACATCCGTATATGTAAGTATACTGTTTATATACATGTATTTGTATTTATGTACTTGAGTATATTTCACTGATGAAGGCAGAGCATTTATGCAAAGCCAGAAATCCAGGATTTGAAATTATCTTATTATTTTACTGGTTTATTTGGTCTTCGTCTTCGCTAATCGTGCCTTGCGGACATTTATTGTGGTTTTGGAGTCAGGATTTGACTGCTATTTTTTCAGCGTGGTGGTATCTCTTGATACCCTGTATTATAATTTTAAATAATTATTACCTTTGATGGTTTTTATTCCCATGCTGACCACTTGATAAGATCAATATTTTAAATACCGATCTTATCCTTATTTATATAAAATATATATATATATATATATATCTTTTACTTGATTCAGTCATTAGACTACAGCCATTCTACAGTCATTAGACTACAGCCATTGTTTACATTTTGGTGACTGCAGTGCAGCCGTGCTTAGGCACAGCTGTGAAGGTTACAAAGAAAATCAACCAAATTACATATATACATATTAAGTCTGGTACATATTCTACTGGTCCCTATCCCCAAACCACAAAGTTAGAGAAACATAAACAAACTAACACCAATCAGCAAATGGTAGGGCTGGCAGGAGACAAATACAAGCACAAAGACACATACATATATCTATATACACACAACAGGCTTCCACACAGTTTCCAGCTATCAAATTTTCTCACAAAGCATTAGTCTGTCCAAGGTTATAGAAGACATTTGCAGATGGTGCCACACAGTAGGGCTGAACCCCAAACCACGTGGTTGTAAAGCAAGAACAGAAAGAAAAAGGTGTTGAATCTCTCCCTCTCAGCGTATCAACATCAACATAAATATTGATTCTTTCTTCTATAGGGTGCACTTAATGGACATTTAAAAAAAATTTCTAGACTACCCAATGAAAGATCAGGAATGCAGAAATACCAATGAATTAAAGGAAAGAATTTATTGAACAAAATATTGAAAATTGACAGGGTCAAAAAAAGTTTTAAAAATATAGGGTCATACAACAACAACAACAGCAATACATAATACTGTTAGAAATCAGGTCAAATTTATATCTTAAAAAAACTCAGGAAAAATAAAACTTGATACAAGCAACCTTGTTACCTAATCAGACATCAAATAAAAAATGAGGCTTAATATATAATGGTCTTTGATATATATATAGTAAGACTGAAGACATAACGAGATTGATATATAAGATTTGAAACATAATGGACTGTGATGTATAATAAGATTTGATATATAATGACTTTAGGGTATAACAGATCTTAAAAGATGATTTTGCACATAGTAGTAAAACAAAAGACAGCCTAACAGGGTATGTCGAGTCTAGTCTTTCTTTCTCCCTGTCTCCCTCTCTCTCTCTCTCATACACAGAAATGTATGTAAGTACATACATACATATATGTTGTACAGTATAACGACCCTATATCATAATATAGTTCAGTTAAGGCACTTTTTCCAGGAAATAATTTACTACTCATGTCAGTGATATGGTTTCTCTCCTGTATGAATGTGTTTGTGACATGATAAAGGCATATCCATGAGAGAGTGTTTTACCACAAATGTTACAGTGCCGATGGACTGGCTCCTGTACAGGTGACACATAATACACCACTTCGAGCGTGGCCTTTGCCAGTAAGACATCCAAGCGAGATCGTTGCCAGTGCCCCTGGACTGGCCCTGTGCAGGTGGCACGTAAAATACACCATTTCGAGCGTGGCCGTTGCCAGTACCTGCCTGACTGGCCCTCGTGCCAGTGGCACGTAAAAGCACCCACTACACTCTCAGAGTGGTTGGCATTAGGAAGGGCATCCAGCTGTAGAAACTCTCCAAATCAGATTGGAGCCTGATGTCGCCTCCTGGTCCACCAGTCCTCAGTCAAATCGTCCAACCCATGCGAGCATG
>NC_069008.1:11788119-11808838 GCF_001194135.2 Octopus bimaculoides | reverse complement strand
GAACCCTGCTGTACTCTTTCACCACAACTTTCTCTCACTCTTACTTCCTGTTTCTGTTGTGCCTGTAATTCAAAGGGTCAGCCTTGTCACACTGAATATCCCCAAGAACTACGTTAAGGGTACACGTGTCTATGGAGTGCTCAGCCACTTACTCATTAATTTCACGAGCAGGCTGTTCCATTGATCGGATCAACTGGAACCCTCGTCGTCGTAAGCGACGGAGTGCCAACAGCAACAACAATTATTTATATTGGAGAGAGTCAACATCCATTGACAAGGTTGCAAAAGCAATGAAAATTTTGGAAGAAAAAATATAAATAATGAATGGAAAATGAACCAGTGAGTGTGTTAGATAATAAAGCATTAAGACAATATGACTTTCCCCAGACACAACATAATTTGCTTCAACACACAAGTTCACATAAAGAATCTTGCAAACAAGATACAAAAAGTTGCTAAAAATATCAGTGATATGGTTTCTCTTCTGTATGAATGTGTCTGTGACAAGTTAAGGCACATCCATGTGTGAACATTTTACCATGGATGTTACATGGCTTCTCTCATGTATGAATGCAGTTGTATTCTTTCGCATTTAAGGTACTCTTGAAGGGAGTTTTAAAAAATTTCTACACTGCCCCAATGAGAGATCACTAATAATGATAAAATCATTAAGTAAGCAGGCATTCTGTTGGTTACGATGATGATGATGTGTCTGGTTGATCCAATCAATGGAACAACCTGCTTGTGAAATTAACATTCAAGTGGCTGAGAACTCCACAAACATGCTTACCCTTAACCCTCTTGTGACACCCAGGCCAAATGATCGGCACGGGTGATACAAACTGAAAGGACTTTGAGGTTTTAAAATGTAATAGCTAGAGATCATCCTTCAGTAGATTTAATCTAAAACTATATAATATATATATAGTTTTACATATTAATAAAGTAGTTATAGGCACTTTAGCCTTTGTTTTCTATATACACCCATCAATTTCAATCTCAACAGAAAAAAATTTCAGTTTTTGGCTACACATAAAAAATACTGTATGTCTCAAAAGGGTTAATGTGGTTCTCAAGGAGATTCAGCATTACACAAGTACAACTCATTTTTGCCGGCTGAGTGGACTGGAGCAACATGAAATGAAGTGTCTTGCTCAAGGACACAACTTGCCACCTGGAATCTAACTCATGAGCTGAATACTCTAGCCTTAAGCCACATGCCTTTATAAAGTTATTAGTTAGACCAACAAATATCAGGAAAGAATTTACTCAACAAAATATAAGAACATTATGGGGTAAAAAAAAAATAAATGAAACAGGATTATACATACAGTGCTTGTTGCACCGTATGTACTATGCCCTCTATATTTTGATATAGTAACTGATCTGGATGAATAACAATACAATCAGTTAAGGGACTTTTTTCAGAGAATGTGACAGTAATACAGTTTCTCTCTTGTATGAATGTGTTTGTGATATGTTAAAGCATATCCATGAGAGAATGATTTACTACAGATGTTGCACTGCTATGATCCTCCCCTGCACGAATGCATTTGTAGATAACTACATGACCCATTCTAAGAGAGTAATTTACCACACATATCACAATGATATGGCTTTAAAAATCATCAATAAAATCAATGATTTTAGAGTTTGTTTCACATTTATCTTCTTCTCAATTTCCATAATTTTTCTTTTATTTCCACCATATACAGAGGATTTGGTTTTATCGTATTGTTAGCAAATATTTCTAGAACTATATTTCCATCAAGTGTGATATTTGTTGATATCTGTAAAAGATGACTTAACCCTTTAGTATTTAATCCAGTTATGTCCAGGCCAAATAATCTGCCTGTTTTATGTTAAAATTGACCCAACCTCTCACACCTACCCTACAATGTCATTCTAAAAACATGCAAACACACCATTGAAATGTTGAAGCAACAAAATAATGCACGATTACTTTAAAACAATGTGAATAAATAAGCAATGCACTTGACAAAGAAATCTGAATGCTAAAGGGTTAATTACTGTTGGTGAGTAATTAAGTCACCTTTTGTAGAATGATTTACATATGGGTGTCTCCTGTATGGGCACATTTGTGCCTCCTTAAATCACAACTTTGAGAGAATGACTCCCCACAGTGATCACAGAGATATGTCTTCTCTCCAATATGAATGTACACATGTTTATTTAAGTTACTGCGGTTAGAGAAAGACTTACTACAAACATCACAAGGATAAGGGTTCTCCCCTGTATGAACCCGTTTGTGAATTGTTAGAGCATCTACACGAGAGAATGATTTACCACAGATGGTACATTGGTATGGTTTTTCGCCTGTATGGATTTTCTTGTGTTTACTTAAATGGCTACCATCAGAAAATGACATACCACAGATATCACAATGAAATGGCTTTTCTCCAGTATGAGTACGTTTGTGTCTAATTAAATCACAATTTTGAGAGAATGACTTACCACAGATATCACAGCAATATGGCTTTTCTCCTGTATGAATACGTTTGTGCTGACTTAAGGTACTACTTTGAGAGAATGGCTTTCTACAGATATCACAGTGATATGGCTTCTCTCCTGTATGAATGCGTTTGTGAGCAGTTACAGATTGTGCCTGAGTGAACGATCTACCACAGATATCACACTGATATGGTTTTGCTACTGTATGAAAGCGTTTGTGAGTTGTTAAGTTACCATTTCGAGAGAATGACATACCACAGATATTACAGTGATATGGTTTCTCTCCCGTATGAATATATTGGTGAGGAGTTAAATGAAGTCTATTTGAAAATGATTCACCACATATATTACACTGATATGGTCTTTCTCTTGTATGAATACGCTTGTGTTTAATGAAACAACCTTCATCAGAACATGATTTACCACAGATACCACAGTGATATGGCTTTAGATCATCAACAACATCAATGATTTTAGAGTTTGTCACACATTTAACTTTCTTCTCGCATAACTCAACTTCCATAATTTTTCTTTTATTATCCCCATATACGCTTGATTTGTCTTGCTTTATTCTTAGCAAATACTACTACTACTATATTTCCACCAAGTGTTATATTTGTCGATATCTGGAGAAGCTGCAAACCCCTTTGAAAGTTCTTCCAAGTTTACTAACTGAAATGATCTTGTATATGTTTTATACAATGGAAAAGTGGAATTAGATGGTAAAAATCAATGCATAAACATTCAAAGCAGAGAAAAACTCAAATGCAGCTATTAATAACAGTTCTATATAAAATATTCATCTGTAGTTCACCTTTCATTTATATAAATGGAAATAAATCTGCTCTGTGTAATATTTTTGTTTAGTCTTGAAAATATGATAAATATAGATGCTGTATTCACTGTGAATAATTCTTTGCTGTTTCTGGTATTCTGAAATATAAAAGAAACAAAAATATAAGATCCTGAGAATACTTACAATGTACAGATACAAGAGTGGAAATTTTACTACATTTTTATTTAGGAAAAAGTAACAGATATAAACAATGTTTATTGTCACTTAAGCACAGGTGTTCTTTAAGAACAGATGATACTGTTATTTTAACCCCAGGACTCCTCCTCCAGCTGGTTATTCAGTGCACCTCGTACTTGATATATATTGCAAGCAGGGAGAGAACTCACTAACATCCTAACTCCAAGCCCACCAGACCAAGTGAATTTGATATTATTGGACCATCCTCAGTGATGGGCACTCATCTGCCAGACATGGCAGTAGTCTATTTCAGGTCGCAATATATAGAAAAGATAGTGTCATACAGTTACTGATTTTGCTTAGATATAAGCACTTCATTAGAAGGAATAATTGGATCCACACTGCCACCATGGTAATGGTCTCCCAGGAATAGCATATTTCTCCAAATTCTTTAAATATTTTAATCCTGCTCAAAAATTTTTCAAACATTTATATAATTTACACAGAAAATACAATATTCTTAAATTGTCTTGCAAGTTACTTGGTCACCCTGCCAGTGCTGATATCACGTTAAAAGCATCCAGTCCACACTGGAGTGGTTGACATTTGGAAGGGCATCCAGCTGTAAAAATCTGACCAGGTCCGCTAGTGCTTTCCATCACTGACAGTTCCATACCAGCCCCTCTGCATTCTCCAACGTGATGTTGAGCCTCTGGAGATCTTCCCCAGTCATGTCCTGCCATGCGGTCTCTCCCAGCTTGCAGCTGCTGCATCAAATGAGAGTAAAACCCTGATAGGATGATCTAGCAGGAGAGGACATGTCCGTCCCAGTGTAGTGTGTAAATAGTATAATTATGTGACTTCTTTGAGGATACAATGGTTATCTGAAAGTGAAGATATGACTACATTGGAAATGAGTAATAGTAATACGATGCACGCACCTTCGCCATTTACTACCATCACCACCACACCTACTAACACCATCATTACATCCACCACCACCACCACCAACAACACTACATTCAAGCTTTTGTGTATAGCATAATACTTCCAAACTGAAATATGGATCTGTTATTTTGAAAACCCCAGTTTAACTGCTAAATGAGAGCTACTACCTCTATTAGTAAAGAAAGGCTTCAATGACAGAGGGGATGACAGAGGATTGAGACTCCTGACACTTTGCTGTGCTTGAAAAGACACATCAAACTAAGTAAAATCGAGGTTGTCCTTGTATATGTGCATGTCCCCTGCTTCCCTCTTCAGCTGAACGTTCCTAATCTTGTGGGCTCATGGGTGCTGGTGCCACATAGAAGCACCCAATACACTCTCCAAAGTGGTTGGCATAAAGAAGGGGATCTAGCCATAGAAACAATGTCAAAACAGACGACTAGAGCCCTGTCCAAACTATGCCAGCATAGCAGAAATCAGACATTAAATGATGATGAAAGTAAATTGCAGATTTGGTTAACACTATTAATTAAACATGTTTTGATGTTCCTAGTCAACTATCAATATCAATTGTTATCCATTAATTTAATATAATGTTGGATTCTGCCACTAACAACACTTTTAACAAAAAAATAAAAATCGAAACGGGACTCCAAATAATTAAATTAGGCCTTATCTAAACAGGAAAATGAATATTGTTTTTGTTAACAAAATTTTCTACAAATAACTTTCAGATGGTATACATTAGTGTTATATTGGAATCTAAGATTAAAAAATAGTAGGCTCGCACACATACATATTGACATACATCAGATATATCTATCTACAGAATGAAACTTTCTGTTTCTAAAAAAAATTGTGATGTGCGTACATCACAATTGCCCATCAATTTTATTTTTTGCATGAAATTCTGATATGACCGTTATCTACACTATCTGAAGTATATTTGAAGAAAATTTCATTGAAAAATATCCATTTTTCTGGCAGTTATGATGTAACAAGGTTGGGGGCGGGGCAATCACACTTGTGTAGGTATGTCTAAATTTGTGAAAAATTTATTTTTCCTAAATGTAACATGAAAAATTAAAAGAAATGTACCTCTGAAAAGAATTTCGAAAAACTATGAAGAACAAAAGTTATAGAAAATGAAAACTTACAGAATAGAGATGGAATGGGAGCAAACAAATAAAAAAAATTCAAAAAGTAGTTCTGTAAAGCATAATCTAATTCCAAATGTTTAAAACTTACAGGAGTGGCGGTGTGGTAAGTAGCTTGCTTACCAACCACAAGGTTCCGGGTTCAGTTTCACTACATGGCACCTCGGGCCGACCAAAACCTTAAGTGGATATGGTAGACGGAAACTGAAAGAAGCCCCTCGTACACATATATATATATGTGTGTGTGTGTCTGTGTTTGTTCCCCCACTATCGCTTGACAACTGATGTCGGTGTGTTTACGTCCCCGTATCATAGCAGTTCGGTAAAAGAGATCGATAGAATAAGTCCTGGGGTCGATTTGTTCGACTAAAGGCGGTGCTCCCGCAGGCCGCAGTCAAATGACTGAAACGTGTAAATGAGTATGAAAAGAAATTACGAGCTTTGGTAGATAATTTCTGACTCAATTCGACAGGATTGCCAGCTTATTCTAACGATCATTGTATTGGTGTATTTGGTTTTATTTTAGTTATTTCTTAAATGTATTCTTATATAACTCTTGTACTAACTATAATTCACTCGTTGTGGACATATAGAATGTCAAATAGCCGTGTGTGATGAGAGAACAGGGATTTGGAGTGACACTTAGTCTATATTAATATAATAAAATAGATAAATAGCATTCAATAAGTTTTGAGGGTGAAACACCTTGAAATGTTTACCATTCTATTATCAGAAATTCATTAAAAGAAAGTGTAGGTATGGTAATTTAGCGAAATGTTTAGGATAATAAATATATTGTCATTACCGATTTCAATCAGTGCTGGACAACAGAATTAATATCGACCTCTGAGCAGTAACATCAAATGGTTTTCACCTACTTTAACGAAATAGTATGATAATGGGTAATTTCTTATTTGACGTTCGTAAAATCATAGTGATTGAAAAAGTTTATTTCAATAAAACATTGGCATTCTTTCGTTAGATTTCATAAAATTATAAGTGGTACACTCTACGATCAGCGAGTAAAAAGTGAAGAAAATGTTTGTCTTACTTTGAATAGAGGTTCGATCTGGGCATATGTGAGAATTCGTCAACAATCCACGACGGGCATTAAGCAATACAAGTCGCTGAATCTGAGAAAGATCGAACTAGTGTCGTAATTGTACGCCTTTTATTGATTATCTGCAAATATTTCGTTGAAATTCACACTGTAACGAGGAGCAGGAAGGCGTCTAGAAGACATGCTAATAGAAATGAAATTGAAAGTAAAACAAATTCAATTTTACGATCGTCAAATTGGAAATTACCTAATAATGTTATATGTCTTAATGTTTACTGATATAATAAACAAGGACTCGATCATATCAAACATCCTGCGTAGACTATTAACGGAAACGGAAGTAAAATGTTGCGTGACTTACTCTAACAAATAAAACCACAAAAAACAAAAGACAAAGAATTGTATTAAATTTTTCGGAAATTTTAGTTTCGATGTTGTTGCTAATGACGAATACCAATCATCATTATTTTGGAAAGTTGTCATTAATAAAGAAATTAGAAGCATTTAAATTTACGTATTTTAAACCAGTGTTCTCACAGTAGAAGTCAAAACTTCGTTGTCATGGTAACTCCGCTTCGTTAATCATTTTTTTTCATTTGTGCACGAGCATGCGATCAACAATTCCTTTGAAAAATTTACCTTGAAAATGGGTTCGACCTCAAGAAATTTTTTGACTTTGTTAGAGAGAATTAAAACAGAGGAAGAAGCGGCGGTATAAGAAAAGTCCTTCGTAAGGAGAAGTGTGAAACCCATAACAAGAATATAAAATTACATTGTGACTGCCTGAACTGGCGATAGGGTAGGAGAGAATATAGAAAGTCAATGTCCCATAGAAGAGGCATGTGGTTGAAAGCGGGAAAGCCTTCTCAGAAGTTTAATTTTTGCTCATATACTGCTATGCAGTGCAGCTCGTGTATAGGCACTGCAGAACTGTAGCACCTCCTATTTCCACTTAATATTATCGATAATATTCAATATAATGAGTCCGTCTTTTACTTTAATTCTTTCTTTATACTTGTACATTGTATAATCCTTAAGCTTAATGTCAGTAGCTATCCCCTAGTTTATGAAAAAGATACAAAAATCCTTGTATAGAATTATGCGCTTCACAGTTCCAGTGATGAGGTGTTTGGCTGTTGTGCGCATGCTCACATGTCCGAGATAGGAAGCCACACGCTAGGGAGAGAGAGCATTGTGGATCACGCAGTGCCAACCCAGGTGTGCCGGGTGAAAGGTAGTGTTTCTTTTTGACTCTGCATGTGTTGTGCTTAAAAATATGTTTATATTCTTGAATGTGATAAAGTGCAGAATTTGATTATTATCCTGCTTCCAGTTACAATGTTGCTGCCAGGTTTTAAAAATAGGGCAGATTTTCCCCCCTTATTTTGTGATATAGGAAGGATCTTTGAAAAATGGGGGAATTCGCAGCAGCGTTCAGTGAACAAATTAAACACTACATGGCAGTGGCTAGAATGTGAACCACTCAAGTTTATGTATAAATTTTCTTTTTATCTGTTTGTTTCCTTTTACACAATATTAAAACAACGGCTAAAAAGTTTCTGAAGCAGCATCTCCACTAATTTTATTCATGAGCCACCACTGCTGCTGGGTGAAAGAGTTAACTCCAAGGTTTTGTAGAGATGCAATTTCAGCATTAGATTATAAGAACAGAACCAAAACCTCTAAAGGCAATATCAGAGACAGTAGAGAAATGTTCTAGCTGGATCTTGTTTAGGAGGAACAAAAACGACTTCCACACCATTTTGTGTTTTTAACACTAAGGAAATAACTCTGAACGATTGTGATAGTGCTGACGTTTCACCACTACCATGACAATCAATGTTATTTCTTCTTTAAGTTGAAGTTTGAAAGCTGAATCAACAGAGAAGAGTTCCAACTATATGAGATCTCCAGGTGGTTTAAATGCACAAGTCTTCTATATCCAAGGGGTTAAAATGTGTCAGCAGAAGGGCACCCAGGGGTCATCACCTGGATCTAGCCTGACCACTCCCTTAGAGTGTAAGATGTTAAGGACCATAACATCTGCCTGATTAGGGTTTCTTTGGTCATCTCTTTTGAGAGTTTCTTACCACTGACTTATGGCTGGACAATTGACTTTCAGGAACAGGCCAGAGGACATCCAGGAAGGACTGGGTAACATTATAACATTAGGAAAGACTAGACACACAGGCTCTGAGGGTTAGCTACCCGCTTTGCCATTATTATTATAAGGCTATGAGCTCCAGCAATGAAAGATGCTCCTGGAATTCACCAAAAGGGAGAGAGAAGAATGAATCCATTGGTAAAATAATCACTATGACCAGGAATGCATATGAGATTATAAGCACGGGACAAGTGAAATTCTTGTGTGTCAGTGGAAGAAGTTTCTCCTCAGTGCATGGCATGACAATCCACAGGTCGAAATAGGGATGTGCAAGGACTCTGTTGAATGAACAGCAGTGCATTACTCCAGGACATAAGTTATCAGAAAACCAATGCCAGGAGTCAAAGACATCCATGCTGTTGATTCAGATGAGGAGTTTTTAGTGGCTCTTAAAGACAAGACACTGTAGGAGGCTGTGCAAAAGAAAAATGGGAATCATTGAACGAGAAGATAGTCCAGAAACTGAATGTGCTCATATGGAAGAGCACTCTGAAAACATGCTAGCCACATTTGGAGACTTTTATACAATCTGCCTATGGAATAAGACAGTCAAAAGGGAAATCATCTCTCCAGAAACCCAGACACTACCGAGGGATGGAAAACATCCCGAGGAGGAAAAGGAATCTAACGAAACAGATGGAAATTGCCCCAGCATTTGAGAAACAAAGATTAGAAAAACTCTGGAGAGACTTCAAAGCGTTAGGGTTTCTCTCCTGTATGAGTGTATTTGGGAGTAGTCAAGGTATCATTTCCAGAGAATGATTTACCACAGATATCACAACAAAACGGTTTCTCTCGTTTAGTTAGACTTGATATTTCAGAGAATGATTTACCACTGATATCACACTGATCCTGTATGAATAGTCTTATGTTTAGATAGGTTCCGTGTTTGAGAGAATGATTTATCACAGATATCACACTGATATGGTTTCTCTCCTGTGCGAGTGCACCTGTGTATAATTAAGTCACTATTTCCAGAGAATGATTTGGTTTTACTCCTGTATGTATAGATTTATGCTTGGTTCAATTTTTGAGAGAATGATTTACCACAGATATTACAATTATATGGATTCTTTCCCATGTGAATGTGTTTGTGAGTAGCTAAGGCATTTCTGTAAGAGAATGATTCACCACAAGTATCGCAGTGAAAAGGTTTCTCTCCTGTACAAATGCGCTTGTGAACAGTTAAATTATGTCCATGTGAAAATGACCCATCACAGATGTGACAATATGGTTTCTTTCCTGTATGAATGAGCTTGTGTTTAATGAAAGAGCTTCCATCAGATATCGCAATGATATGGCTTTTCTCCTGTATGAATTCGTTTGTGTCTACTTAAATCACTACCTTGGGAGAATGCTTTACCACAGATATTACAGTGATAGGGTTCTTCTCCTGTATGATTACGAATGTGTTTAGATAAGTGATCAGGGCTTGAGAAGGATTTACTACAAATATCACAGAGATAAGCTTTCTCTCCTGTATGAATGCGTTTGTGCTTGGTTAGGTGAACTCTTTGAGAAAAGGATTTAACACAAATATCACAGTGATATGGTTTTTCTTCTGTATGAATGAGTTGGTGTGTAATCAGATGTTTATTTTGAGAGAATGATTTACCACAGTTATCACAATGATATGGTTTTTCTCCAGTATGAATACGTCTGTGAGTAATTAGGTGACCTTAGAATAAATCCATGTGATCCCTGCTATTCCTAGTGTACTAAGCAATCACATAACAACAATCCATACATTGTAGGGAGTCGTTAGATTATAGAAGGACCATAAATCTTCCCAGAGCCAATTGCTGGTCCTACAAGAGAGTTGGTATGTGGGGCTAATATTTCCAGCAACTATAGGCTATCCTACTTCCTCTCAATGATAATAAGACAGTTAATTGGAATATCTGTGAGAGAAGAGAAAATCTTTGCAGTAGAATCGATGACTATACAGTATGAATGTGGTATCCCTTTATTCATGTAGTAACATTCACTCTGCTGTGGATATATGTCATTTACTCTATCATGCATAGTGGGGGAATCGTATTAAAAAAGATGAATGAAATATCAGTAGTAACTACATTATATTATGATGTGTGATAATACAAATAACCAAACACTAAAGATTTAAGTTGACTGTGTAAGTAACCTTTATCAAATTTCAATATAATATTTGGTATCTGACCCCAAAACAATGCAAATATTTTCCTGTGTGATGACCTAATTATAAACACTAATGTTTTTATGATTATCCTTTTCTGAATTTCAATCATTCTCTGCCTCCTTTTCTATTGAATGCCTTCTCCTATTCCTTTCTTTCCTCTTTATCTCTCTTTCACTTACCGATTCTTATCGCCTCTCTTCTTGCCTATACCATTCATTCAAGGTTCTGCTTGATTATAACCAGAAATGATTCTGACAAAAGTAACATAAATTGTTGGAGTCATTCAATTTTTCTCAACCAATCAATGAACCGATTGAGTAAATCTATCAATGACGAACCTATAATGACTACTAGAAACAGCCCTAAGTCAAATTTACTACAATAAAGAAAAATAGGTAATGACCATTATTTTGTACCTAGTCTTGCATATCATTCTATAAAAACTAGTGTAACTGGAGCACAACCATGGATTTACAATGTAGAATGGTCATAGCACAAGAATAGGCAGAGTTCTTTGCTAATCTAAACAATATTGTTAGCCTGGTGTACAAACAGAGAGCTTATAAAATTTTTTCAGATTGATAATCTCTCACTAATGGCTCTCAGTATATTAATCAAAGTGTACAATATTATATATCCATTACAGTCAACCTTACCGATTAGTTTTGCACTAGGGGTTCAACAGAGGTGTTAGGCAGCAGTCCATTTATGTAACCCTGAGCTCTTCAGAAATGGCAGTTATGGAATGAAATATGAGAACTGATCTCTATTGTTGGGGCTGAACATATATCCAATTTGTGGTTGGTGTGAAAAAGACAATGGAATGAACTGAGCAAGGTTTAAGTTAAGAGTTATGTCTCTTGGTACCAAAGCACCATCTCTGGAAGTGTTTCAAAGTGACAAGTTTTCTGGAAGCGTATGGGAAATGTGTGTATTTTTAGAGATGGTGTTCTTGGTAGAAATGGAATGTGTGTAGTGGTAGTATATGCGCCAGAAGGTTGGAAGTCAATAACTACTTGTATGATGGCTGCACTTGCTTACAACTATCACTGGAAGTCAAAGCAAGAAGATAAACATAGATATCATCATTTAACGTCTGTTGTCCATGCTGGTATGGGTTGGACAGTTTGACCAGGACTGGTAAGCTGAGGGGCTGCACCAGACTCCCGTCTGATTTGGCATGGTTTCTATGGCTGGATGCCCTTCCTAATCCCAACCACTCTGAGAGTATAAAGGGTGTTTTTACATGCCACTGGCATGGGTGCCAGTTGTGTGACCCAGTATCTGCCACAACTATGGTTTCACTTGGCTTGATGGGCCTTCTTTCCAAGCATGGCATATTGCCAAAGGCTTCAGTCATTAAAATATTTCTAAAGCACAAAGTGAAATGTCATAAATATAGATATACCAATGATCTATACAACAAAGTTGCCTTCAGTTTCTGACTACCAAATATACTCGAGGCTTTGGACAACACGGAGTAATAGCGGATACTTGTTCAAGGTGCTAAACATAAGGACCTAATCTGAAGTTATGTGGTGGGAAAGCAAATTTCCTGACACAGTCACTGCCTGTGCATCATCATCATCATTTAATGTCTACTTCCTATGCTGAAAACTGGTAAGCCAGGGGAGCTGCACCAGGTTCCAATCTGATTAGGCAATGTTTTTATAGCTGGATGCCCTTCCTAACACCAACCACTCTGAGAGTGTAGTGGGTGCTTTCTATGAGCCACCAGCATGGGTGATATTAACCTGAACCAGCATTGGCCACAACTACAGTCTCACTTGGCTTGACAGGTTTACACAAGCACAGTATACTGCCAAGGGTCTTGGTCACCTGTCACTGCCTCCATGAGGCCCAACACTCAAGAGGTGCTTTTTATGTGCCGGTCAAATGGCACTGGCATTAGCCATGACTATGATTTCATTTAGTTTGGCAGGTCTTCATAAGCACAACATATTGCCCAACAACTGAAGGGTATTTTTAATGGGCCAATTACATGACACAGGTGGAGGCGCAATGGCCCAGTGGTTAGGGCAGCGGAGACGCGGTTTCAATTTCCCGACCGGGCGTTGTGAGTGTTTATTGAGCGAAAACACCTAAAGCTCCAAAAGGCTCCGGCAGGGGATGGTGGCGAACCCTGCTGTACTCTTCCACCACAACTTTCTCTCACTCTTACTTCCTGTTTCTGTTGTGCCTGTAATTTAAAGGGTCAGCCTTGTCATACTGTGTCACGCTGAATATCCCCGAGAACTACGTTAAAGGTACACGTGTCTGTGGAGTGCTCAGCCACTTGCATGTTAACTTCACGAGCAGGCTGTTCCGTTGATCGGATCAAGCGACGGAGTGCCAACACCAAAAACATGACACAGGCATCGGCCATGACTATGATATCACTTGGCTTGACATCACTGCTTCCGTGAGGCCCAACACTTGAATAGTGCTTTTTACATGCCAGTCAATAATTTGTTTAATGTTGATTTTCTCGTGTAAATGTGGGTTGGATGGGGACTTTGGAAAAGAATTTTTAAAGTCTGAGTTCTCCTCCTGTTGCCAATCATTACCTGTTTTATACACAAACTTGTGTGCATGCACACGTGTCTGTGTGTTGCTGGCACTCCGTCGCTTACGACGTCGAGGGTTCCAGTTGATCCGATCAACGGAACAGCCTGCTCGTGAAATTAACGTCCAAGTGGCTGAGCACTCCACAGACACGTGTACCTTTAACGTAGTTCTCGGGGATATTCAGCATGGCACAGTGTGACAAGGCTGACCCTTTGAATTACAGGCACAACAGAAACAGGAAGAGCGAGATAATGTTGTGGTGAAAGAGTACAGCAGGGTTCGCCACCATCCCCTGCCGGAGCCACGTGGAGCTTTAAGTGTTTTTGCTCAATAAACACTCACAACACCCGGTCTGGGAATCGAAACCGTGATCCTATGACCGCAAATCTGCTGCCCTAACCACTGGGCCATTGCACCTCCACCATGTCTGTGTGTAAGCTTGTATTAATTGGTATTGTTGATTAAAGTAGGCCTGGATTATAGTACAATCATTATATAAATTAATGAAAACAGTAAATTCATAACTTAGGTTACAACAGAAATTACAGAACTGAATTTATGTCAGGTATGTAAATAACAAATATATGATATCACATGAATATCCTTTCTATGTTATAATGAAATGTTATATTTTGTGGATAATGTATTTATTTCTCACACAATAATTGTAGAGTGGTGTTAGCTTGGATTTATAAAACATTTATCAGTTATTTTCCCTTCATATTAGTGAGGCAATGTTTCACAGACAATGCCCTTACTGTTGTTACCCATTATCAGTTCTTTTAAGTAAGGGATCTTTTATTTCCAAAGTTCCAGAGACACAAACTGAGCAGCTTTGTTACAAAAAGAAACTGACAAAATCAACTCTGCTTATGACCAAACGATTTTTCGTGAAGTGCAAATGGAAACACACACAGATATCATCATTACTTTAACCCTTTTGATACCAACCTGGCTGAAACCGCCTCTGGCTCTGTAGTACAAATGTCTTGTTTTCAAAAGTTCTGAATTAAAGTCTTCCACCAAACCTTAGTCACAATTTATGTTCCTAACACTAGCTGAATGATAATTAAGATATTTTACTAAACTCTTTGTTATATCTAATATTAATTGAAGGAAAACGCTGAGCATCTCAACAGAAGTATGGTAACAAAAGGGTTAACACCCAGGCTTGTATGGGTTAAATGATTTTAGTTGAGTTAACACTATCACTAACATTCAATAGCTTCCAAGCAAAATAATATTTCCCCATGGCTAGACATGTTTTCATCAAAAGCTGGAAATGGATGACATCACTTGTATGACAGTGACACTTGTTTACAATATTCAAGTTATATCAGAACAGGGACACATATGTGCAAACACACAAACATGTATGACATAATCCTTTTACTTATAAGCTTATAGAAAACATTTGCACAAGGTGCCACGCAGCAGGACTGAACCCCAAACCAGGTGGTTGTAAAGCAAAAAGGAAAACATGTTGAATCCCTCTCTCCCAAAGTATCAATGCCAATATGAATATTGACTCTTTGTTCCATAGGGTAATATTAATGGCCATTTAAAAAGAATTTCTAAACTATAGGCACAGGCATGGCTGTGGTAAGAAGCTTGCTTCCCAACCACATGGTTCTAGGTTCAGTTCCACTGCATGGCACCTTGGGTAAATGTCTTTTACTATAGTCGAGGCTAACCAAAGCTTTGTGAGTGGATTTGGTAGACGAAAACTGAAAAAGCCTGATAGAATAAGTACCAGGCTTACGAAAAATAAGTCCTGGGGTGGATTTCTTTGACTAAACTAAAACCCTTTAAGGCAGTGCTCCAGCATGGCCACAATCAAATGACTGGAACAAGTAAAAGAATACCCAATGAAGTATCATGAATATGGTTATACCAATGAATAAAAGGAAAGAATTTATTGAAAAATTATAGGGTCAAAAAAAAAAAAAAAGGAAAAAATACAGGGTTGTACATGCCATACTTGTACTGTATGTATTATGACCCTATATCATATTCTGTATGAATAGATGATATGATTTCTCTCCTGTATGAATGTATATCTGCTTGCTTATGTCAACATTTTTGAGAAAACAATTTACCAAAAATATCAGTGATATGGCTTTTCTCTGCATGAATATGTTGGTGAGTAATCAGGTGGAAATTTCAAGAGAATAGTTTACCACAGATATCACAGTGACACAGTTTCTTTCCTGTATGAGTGCATTTGTCACTAGTTAAGTCACATTTTCTAGAGAATGATTTACCACAGACAGCACAGTGATATGATTTCTATTGTGTACGAATGCATTTGTGAGTACTTAACCTATAGCCACGTGAATATGATTTACCACAGATATGGCAATGGTATGGTTTCTTTCCTGTATGAATGAGCTTGTGTTGACTGAAAGCACTCCCATCAGAAAATGATTTACCACAGATATCACAGTGATATGGCTTTTCTCCTGTATGAACACGGTGGTGAGTAATTAGGTGACCATTCTGAGAGAATGATTTACCACAGATATCACAAGGATATGGTTTCTCTCCTGTATGAGTGCGTTTGTGCCTATTTAAGTCACATTTTCCAGAGAATGATTTGTCACAGATATCACAGTGATAGGGTTTCTCTCCTGTATGAATGCGTATGTGCTTGGTTAAATGAATACTTTGAGAAAAGGATTTATCGCAAATGTCACAACGATATGGTTTCTCTTCTGAGTGAATGAGTTTGTGAGTAGTCATGTGTGCATTTTGGGAGAAAGATTTACCACAGACATCACAGTGATATGGTTTTTCTCCTGTATGTATAGACTTGTGTGTAGTTAAGCTCCATTTTTGGGAGAAAGATTTACCACAGGTATCACATTGATATGGTTTTTCTCCTGTATGTATAGACTTATGTGTAGCCAGGCTCCATTTTTGGGTGAATGATTTACCACAAATATCACAGTGATATGGCTTTTCTCCTGTATGAATAGACTTATGTTTAGTTAGGCTCCAGTTCTGAGAGAATGATTTACCACAGATGTCACAATCATATGGTTTCTCTTCCATATGAATGTGTTTGTGAGTAGCTAAGGAATTTGCACGAGAGAATGATTTACCACAAATGTTACAGTGATATGCTTTGTCTTCTGTATGAATGCGTTTGTGTCTAGTTAAAGAACTAGCTTCACGGAATGACTTACCACAGATATCACAGTGATACGGTTTCTCCCCTGTATGAATGCGTTTGTGAGTAGTCAGGGCGTATGTACAAGTGAATGATTTACCACATAAATCACAGTGATGTGGCTTTATATTATCAGGAAAATCAATGATTTTAGAGTCTGTTTCACATTTAACAATGTTCTCACTAAACTCAATTTCCATAATTCTTCTTTCCTTTCTATCATGTACACCCGTTACTCTTTGTGTTTTTATATTTTATTCCTAATAAATATTACTATACCTACATTTCCATCAAATATTATGATATCTGAAGATACTGCAGACTTCTTTGAAAATTCTTCCAAGTTTAAGAACTATGTAAAATCATCTTACACAGTGGAAAAGTGAAAGTGTAATGCAAGATCAGTGGGCAAACAATCAAAGCAGTGAAGTAAACAAGAGTTGGTATGACAACAGTTCCAGAGAAATATTTATCTGTAGTCCATCTTAGCTTTATATAAACAGTATTGTATCTGTTCTGTGTAAAATTTCCATTTAGACTTAAAAAGAAGACATCTATTGATGATGTATATTGATATAAATAATTCTTTGTTGTTTCTGATATTCTGAAATAATAGAGAAACAAGAATGTAAGATATAAAGAATACTTATAATGCAGAGACATGTCAGTCAAAATTGAACAACATTTTTACAAAAATTTTAGAAAATCCAGAGCTGTTAAAAATGAAAATGTTGATTTAGTAAAGATGGTCAATTCGAACCTTTTGATACTGTTAGTAAAACATCCATAGTAATTCTACTGTCCACTAATAAAAGTTGTCGATTCGGTTTTCATCAACTCCAAACAGTTAAATTAATGAAAACTTTATTTTTTATAATCGTAATTATCCAATGTCTACAAGAAAAAGTATTTCGAAAAAACGCTGAAGGAAAGTTATAGAAAATGAAAAACTCTGAATGGTGAAAAGAAAAAAAACATAAAAAATTATTTTGTTACGCAAATGTTTAAAACATAGAAGTATAGAGAAATTACGGGATTTGTCTTGCTAGATAATTTCCGACTCTATTCTACAGGATTACAAGCTTATTCAACCGATCATAATATTTTTAATACGTAGTTTTATTTTGTTAATTTTTTTTCGTAAATATAAGTTTATATGTGACTTTTGTATTAACTATAATGTATTAACTATAAGTGAATTAACTATAATTCACTCGTATTGGGCATCAGAATATCAGATGACTTTTATGTGATGTTTTGCGTGACACTTGGTCTGTATTAATTAATAACCAAATACAGAAGTAATATTTAATAAATTTTCAGATAAAGTGTAGCTTTACATCAGATATTTTATATACAATTTCAGGAGGATAATTAAAAAAAACTATCTAGAATAATAAATATGTTGATTTGTCTTAATCTTGATTAGATGTGAATAATCATTATTTCAGACAATCAGTGTTGAAAAATAGAATAAATAGCGATTTCTGAGCAGTAACATCAAAAGGTTTTTACTTACCGATATTCACCTTAATTTTACTAAATAATATCTTCACTTTTATTGCTAAAAAAAAAACAGTGTTTATAAGGAAATATCTCTACCTGTACAAAACAGTAAAGCAACTACGAAAACGGAAGTAAAATGTATTGTGTCACTTCCCCTCTCTAACTAAGAAAACCACAAAGCTTCACACTGAAACAGAAAGTAGGAAAGAGATATTTCACATGTATAAACATATATAAACACACACATATAGTGTACTGTTCCTTTAATAAACAAAAGGATTAAATGTGAGTTGCTAAAAGTTGGACAAGCTTGTACAATGTGCCATGGATAACTAGAGAATTGCGATCTACTTTGTTTCCACATATCTTTGTGAAAAATAAATTGCTTTAAGATCATGTAAATTATGGTTATATCAGAATTTGTTGTGAAAATAATTTTTCGGAAGTAGAGAGAGAGGAACTTCGGATAATTCGCACACCTCGACGTTCGTTTCTTTATATCTTTCAGAAGATCGGGAATTTTTTTCTATAAAATTTTCTAGAAATACTTCTTAGATGGTGTAGATGACGATTATATCGGAACTTAATGGGTAAATAAAAATGGTGAGTTGAGGGCGATATTTTCACGCACCTTACTCGCCTTTATTTTCTGGTGTGTTTTGATGATGTAGATTACAATTAAGAAAAACAAAACAAAAAAACACTCCTTTTTAGGACTGTTCCATTTGCTTATATTCACCCCAGTTCACTCAGCTGTAGAAATGAGATTGCTGGTGTCAAGCTGTACTGGGATAACATCGGTGACGCAGAGAGGGGTGGGGACTGGTATGCATGGGCGACTGCTGGTCTTCTATAAACAACCTTGTTTGGACTTGTACCTCGGAGGGCAACTTTCTAGGCGCAATCCCATGGTCATTCATGACCGAAGGGAGTCTTTGGTAGTGATGATGGTAATAGTGATACTAGTAGTGGTAGCTGGTGTTGGCTGAGGTGGTGATGGCAGTGGTGGTTATTGTTTATGATAGTAACTTGTCTGTTTATATTTAGAACTATTCCACATATTTCTTTCATGTGCTATAGGCCTTAGAATATATCCCCATGATCCCTGTTATTTTTAATATACCTATCAATCACATAATTACAATAATCCATACATTGCAGGGATATCAGATTATGGAAGGAACATAAATCTTCCCAGATATAATTGCTGGTCTCCCAATGGAGTTGGTTTCTGGGGTAACCATAGGATATCTTATTTCTTCTCAGTGAATATAAAACAGTTAACTGGGATATTGCTGGACGTCTGTGAGAGTAGAGAAAATCTTCTCAGTAACTGATCTGGCAACCTCACAGGTAGTGATGGTTAGGATGTTGCACTCAAGATCACAATATTGTGGTTTCAATTCCAAGACCAAGAGGTTCATTGGTTGTGTTCCTGAGCAAAACACTTCATCTCATATTGCTCTGTGATCACTTCGACATCTGATGTGTGGTACACAGTACCCCTGCTCAGACAACATTGATTTGATGGAGAGAGTGATCTAATGTGCAGCATGAACATTTGATCACCATGAACAAATTATTTGTGCAGGTCATATGGCAAAAGCTGAACGCTTGTCCGTTGCCTTCGACAGGGGAGCCCATCATATATATATGTATATTAATTTGCGAAGGTGTCTGTCAATAATTCTGTTATTATCCAATGTAACTATTTTAAGAATGATAATAACAGAATCAATGACATAGGCGATAGAAGGCCAAAAATAGCATTAAATAGCCAAGGGGTTACAATTAAACAAAGGACATACCAAGTATGTCTACCTGCTTGGTTTTGACTGTTATTTCAAGCAGGTAGACATACTTAGTATGTCTTTTGATTAATTATATATATATATATATATATATATATATATACACATACAGGCACACACACATACACACACTTTCGTGCGGGTGACACGTAAAAGCACCCACTACACTCTCTGAGTGGTTGGCGTTAGGAAGGGCATCCAGCTGTAGAAACTCTGCCAAATTAGATTGGAGCCTGGTGTAGCCATCCGGCTGCACCAGTCCTCAGTCAAATCGTCCAACCCATGCTAGCATGGAAAGCAGACGTTAAACGATGATGATGATGATGATGATGATAGGGAGTTGCACTCACAATCGCCAGATTGAGGTTTCAATTCTTAGACCAGGTAGTGCATTGTCTTCTTGAACAAAGCACTTTATTTCACGTTGCTCTGTGATCACTTCGACACCTTCAGTTGAATCAAAAATTTAAAATTTGGTTTGGAGAGAAAATACAAAGATATGGAATAGGACTGACTCTCTCATTTCAGTGCTGAAATGTGAGGGTCAATCCACATCTTGGTACACACGCAGGCTTTCTTTTAGTTTCCATCAACTGAATCCAACCAGCAAGGCATTGGTCAACCTAGGGTAGTAGCAGAAGACATCTTCCCAAGGAGTGGATTTGGTAGACGCAAACAGGAAGAAGCCCGTTGTATTTATATATACAAGTAAAAAAATATATATATAAAA
>NC_069008.1:11785887-11788109 GCF_001194135.2 Octopus bimaculoides | reverse complement strand
ATGTTCTCATTCTTCTATTAAAAGTTACATAAGAAACAGCTGTAATGAGCTGACAATTATCCATCATGTTATTAGTCATTTGATATATACATATATGTGTGTGTGTATATATGTATGTATATATATATCTGTGTGTGTCTGTATTTATCCCCCCATCACTGCTTAACAACAACAGGTGTTGGTGTTTACATCCCTGTAAGATAGCAGTTCAGCAAAATGGAGTGATAGAATAAGTACTAGGCTTGAAAAGTTCTGGTGTATATGTGATCAACTAAAACCCTTCAAAGCAGTGCTCCAGCATGGCCACAGTCAAATGACTGAAACAAATATATGAATATCCTGTATTCTGAAAGAATGCTCTTATCTATAATAAACGTGAAATTCTGTCTGTCCATCTGTCCAGGACCCCTGTATCTCAGTCTACATTTGCTCTACATAGACATATTATACCTTTTTGGAATCTCGGGGTTGAAAACCTACCTTTCATTTGGTTCTTGAACATCCAGCATTGGGATCAGGTCTGGATGAGAACTTGTTACATGCTAACAGTTGAAAAGTCAAATTTTAAAAGAACTCCCCAAATTTTCATTTAAACTGAATTTAAAGTAATACTACATTGGTAGTGGAGGCGCAATGACCCAGTGGTTAGGGCAGCGGACTCGCGGTCATAGGATTGGGGTTTCGATTCCTAGACTGGGCGTTGTGAGTGTTTATTGAGCGAAAACACCTAAAGCTCCACAAGGCTCTGGCAGGGGATGGTGGCGAACCCTGTTGTACTCTTCCACCACAATTTTCTCTCACTCTTTCTTCCTGTTTCTGTTGTGCCTGTAATTCAAAGGGTCAGCCTTGTCACACTGTGTCACGCTGAATATCCCCCGAGAACTACGTTAAGGGTACACGTGTCTGTGGAGTGCTCAGCCACTTGCACGTTAATTTCATGAGCAGGCTGTTCCGTTGATTGTATTAACTGGAACCCTTGACAGAGTGCCAACAACAACTACATTGGTAGGGTACCAATAAATGCTTTATTATTATTGCTCCCTTTAGGGGCTGCAAGACCAATTTGCTCTTCACAGGAGCTAGCTTGAAAGTCTATGCAAAGTGCAGCTTTTAAGCTAGTAAAAAAATAAGATAGTGGTAAATTACCTCACCAATGTATAGTTGTGGTTGTGGTTATATAAACTATGATATAAGGAGTTTGTTATCACACACTACCATACATGTAGCAAAAAGACCTCTCCAACATTAGATACATGAAGACATTGTTACTATCTCCCCACTAGTGTAGCCAGAGTGTGTGCCACCTGGGGTGGCCCTTCCATTTGCTGCCTCCGGACCCCACAAAAAACACATATTGCCTAGAGCAGACTCAAATGGGCCACCCAGGGTGGACCCCACCCCCTGCTAGATATGCTAATGCATCTACCTAACATCACTAGCACCACATCAACAGCCATATAAAACATGAGAGGTTTTTGGTATATTTAACAATGGTTCTCGACTAGGGTTTATGTAAGACTTTTGGGGAGGTCTACACAAGTAAAATAGTAAGTTGGCGATCCAGAGGAGTTCATTAAGGGGCCATGAAACAATTCTGCTTTAGATGTATTTGTTGCAAGAAACAGCAAGGTTTCTTTCTCTAATGTTTAACACAGTTCAACCCACACAAGTTAATGTCTGTAAAACAACATAGGAATGTTGAAAAGCATCTATTAAACCAGTTTTTAAACATCGAATGGCTATCTGGGTCCACCAGAATATAAAAGTAATCAAAGGGGTTCATAGGCAAAAAATTTGTGAGAACCATGTTTTATACCATTTCATACCACTAGTGAAATTAGTCAGTGGTAAAAATATCTTTATATAGCTCATGGGGGAGGAATTTTTTTTTGCTGCACTCTGTATCTTCTTTCTTCTGTGAATACCATTTATTATTACATAAGATTTTTTTCCCCCACAAAATAAATTCTGACAACTGCAATAAAAACAGTGCAGCAACATGCAGCATTTAATTTTTGTTCATCAAATTAATTTTTCTTTCTTTTTTATTGGCATATTACTACAAGTTGATGCATATTTGAAAATATCAATATTCATAAAGTTACTATATTTACTAATAAGAACAATGAGAAGAATATGATTAAACAATTAATGAATGAACCCTCCCCCCCCAAAAAAAAAGAAAAAAGGAAAGGAAAGGCAAACCTACAAAGTACATATTT
>NC_069008.1:11783203-11785846 GCF_001194135.2 Octopus bimaculoides | reverse complement strand
GAATCCCGGACTGGGCAGCATGTTGTGTTCTTGAGCAAGACACTTGATTTCACATTGCTCCAGTTCACTCAGCTGTAGAAATGAGCTGTGACGTCACTGGTGTGAAGCTGTATTGGCTCCTTTGCCTTTCCCTTGGATAACATTGGTGGCGTGGAGAGGGGAGGCTGGTATGCATGGGCAACTGCGAGTGTTCCATAAAAACAACCCTAGGTTGTGTGTTTGCCGGTGAGGGGACTTTCCGCCCAGACTTGTACCCTGGAGGGGAACCTCTTAGGTGCACCCATGGTCATTCATGACTGATGAAGTCGTGTGTCTACTCCAATGTATCAATATTGATCATCATCATTGTTGCGTGTCCATTTTCCATGCTGGCAGGGGTGGACAGCTTGACAGGAGCTGGCAAGGCACCTGTCAAGTCACCAGGTTCCACAGTCTGTTTTAGCTTGGTTTCTACAGTTGGATGCCCTTCATAACACCAACTACTTTTCAGAATGTACTGGGTGCTTTTTACATGACTCCCAACACCAGTGCTTTTTTTCATGGTACATCACCAGTAATTTTAATGTTGCACCATCATCAATTCTTTTTAATTAAATCCTTCCTTCATATTCTTTTTAGTTGAGAATTTTCCTGTTTAAATATATTCAAAACACTAAGAAAGAAGTTAGCATATTTGAGAGCATAAAAGATACAAATATTATGTAGGGTACTTGTAATGGGTATTCATAAAGTTTCTAGACTATTCCAATGAGACATTATCCATTGGTGATAAAACTATTGATTACACCGATGAACAATAAAACAGAAACAATTTATTCAGCAAAATGTAGGGTCATAATAAGATCAAGAAAAAGTAGAGTTATACATGCAGTGCTTGTTACACTGTACATACTATGTCTCTATATTTCAATAAAGTTACTGTTCTGTATGAGTAGAAGCATGTTCACTCAATTGACGTTTTTGAGAAAATGATTCACCACAGACATCACAGTGATAAGGTTTCCTTCCTGTATGTGTGCGCTTATGTTTAGTTAAGTAAACGCGTCCAGAAAAGGATTTACCACAGATTTCACAGTGATATGGTTTTTCTCCAGTATGAATTCGTTTGTGAGTGACTAAGTTATGTTTTTGAGAGAAGGATTTACCACAGACGTCACAGTGATATCGTTTCTCTCCTGTATGAATGCGCTTGTGTTTAGTTAAGTAACTACTTTCCGAGAATGATTTACCACAGACACCACAGTGATATGGTTTCTCTCCAGTGTGGATGTGTTTGTGAGTAGCTAAAGTATGCCCATAAGAAAACGAATTACCACAGACATCACAATGATATGGTTTCTCTCCTGTATGAAGATGTTTGTGAATAGTTAGGGAATATCTATGCGAGAATGAATTACCACAGATATCACAGTGATATGGTTTCTCTCCTGTATGAATACGTTGGTGAGTAATTAAGTTATCTTTTTGGGAGAACGATTTATCACAGGTATCACAGTGATATAGCTTCAGTCCTGTATGAATGCGTTTGTGTCTTGTTAAGTGACCAGCTTCAGAGAATGATTTATCACAGATATCACAACGATATGGCTTCTCTCCTGTATGAATGCGCTTGTGAGTAGTTAAAACACGTCCAAGGGAAAAAGATTTACCACAGATGTCACAGTGATATGGTTTCTCTCCTGTATGAATATGATTATGGCTCATTAGAGTATATCTACGAGAGAATGATTTACCACAGATATCACAGTGATATTGTTTCTCTCCTGTATGAATGCGCTTGTGTTTAGTGAAACGGATTCCATCAGAGAATGATTTCTTGCAGATATCACATTGATATGGTTTCTTTACTGTATGAATACGTTTATGTCTAGTTAAGGTACCATTCTCGGAGAATGATTTACCACAGACGTCACAGAAATACGGCTTTTCCCCTGTGTGAATGCGTATGTGTTTTGTTAAGTGAACACTTTGAGAGAATGATTTGCCACAGACATCACAGTGATATGGCCTCTCTCCTGTATGGATACGTTGATGAGTTATTAGGTTACCTTTCAGAGAGAATGATTTATCACAGATATCACACTGATATGGTTTCTCTCCTGTATGAATACATTTATGATTGGCTAAGCTGCTATTTCGAGAGAATGATGTGCCACAGATATCACAATTGTATGAGGTTTTCCCTTTCTCATTCTTTTCACCATCAGGAAAATCAATCCTTTTGGTCTGTGTCTCACATTTAGCCATGTTCTCACTTAATTCCTTTTCCATAATTTTCCTTTTCTTACCACAATATACTTTATTCCTAATAAATATTACTACTATATTTTCATCAAGTGTGATCTGAGAATGCTGTAAATTTCTTTGAAAATTCTTCCAAGTTTAAGAACTATGTAAAATCATCTTACACAGTGGAAAAGTGAAAGTGTAATGCAAGATCAGTGGGCAAACAATCAAAGCAGTGAAGTAAACAAGAGTTGGTATGACAACAGTTCCAGAGAAATATTTATCTGTAGTCCATCTTAGCTTTATATAAACAGTATTGTATCTGTTCTGTGTAAAATTTCCATTTAGACTTGAAAAGAAGACATCTATTGATGATGTATATTGATATAAATAATTCTTTGTTGTTTCTGATATTCT